>NW_024581049.1:693114-709302 GCF_017639235.1 Corvus kubaryi
CTTCCCCCGTGTCCTGCTGGAAATGAAGGAGAAGGATCCTCCACCTTTTGCAGTGTCCTGCTGGAATGAAGGAGAAGGATCCTCCACCTTTTGCAGTGTCCTGCTGGAAATGAAGGACACTTTTCCAGGCCGCTGCTGCCCTGATGACAGGGACACATCCCCTCCCTGTTTCAATAAATCTTGGGATGGAAATTCCCCTTCCAGCTGGGCCCATCCCTCTCTAGAACCGATGTTTTCTTTGTTGTTTTCCCCCAGTTTCATTTTTCCCCTGTCTCTCCCTTCCCCCCATTTTTGGTGCTTTACAGCTCATGGAGTTTGGAGAGGGAATGGAAGGAGTGTGGGTTCATTGGCTGGATGTTTTTAACAAACTTCTCCTTGGTTTGAGGAGTGCGAGGGATAAATCACAGCCTCCACTGCTGTGGGCTCTGACAGCACCCTGGAAATATTTTTAAAAAACTGAATCAAAAATTACATCTTTATCTAATGAATAAATCACCCCTGTGCATAAACAGCCCAGGCAGGTCCTCACCATGGCAATGCAGGAATATTTACAGTACCTGGGCCAGAAAATCACAGCCTGATCCTAGATCCTTAAATCACACCCTGATCACCAAATCCTTAAATCACAGCCTGATCCCTGAATTCTTAAATCACAGACTGATCCCAAATCCTTAAATCACAGCCTGATCCCTGAATCCTGATCTGGCAGCCCCGGAGCAGGGATGAGAGAACAGCAAATGTTTCACACAGAAACTCAACGGCATCGCTGGGACTTCGTGGACTTTGGTGCATCTGGACCAGGCCAGTTTGGGAAAATGGAGATCTCTGACACTTCCAGGCTGAACCTTCCAGGCTGAACCTTCCCTCCAGCGTTGGAGGGACCTTAAATCCCACCCAGTGCCACCCCTGCCATGGGCAGGGACACCTCCCACTGTGCCAGGCTGCTCCAGCCCCAATGTCCAGCCTGGCCTTGGGCACTGCCAGGGATCCAGGGGCAGCCCCAGCTGCTCTGGCAATTCCATGCCAGCCCCTGCCCACCCTGCCAGGGAACAATTCCTGCCCAAGATCCCATCCAGCCCTGCCCTCTGGCACTGGGAAGCCATTCCCTGGCTCCTGGCTCTGAATCCCTTGTCCATGATTCCTACCAGCTCAGTCCAGCCTGGGAGCAGCACGGGCTCGTCCCAGAGGAGGAGGAATTCACCATTATTGAGGAGTGGGGCCTTGGAGAAGGGAAGGGAAGAGCCAGGAGGAGCTGCTGTGATCGGCTCGATGAAGAAGGTGCAGCCCCAGACAGAAAAGCGGCCGCAGATCCCATTCCACGCTCGCCAGGAGCGAAGCAGGAGGAGAAGAGGGGTTGGTGAGGGCTGAGGGGGATGTGAGAGCTCGGGGAGAGGCCCCAGCCCTCCCTGTGGAAGGTTATCCCGCCAGCCTGGCGTCTCTTCAGCCGGGACGAAAGGGAGAGCTCCGCATCCGCGCCTGCCCCGTTATCCCGCTGAATTCCCGAGCGGAAACGCGTGAAATGTGAAGTGAGAGTTCAGGCAACTGAGCGAGCCTCTAGAATGTGTGCTGGGCAATAATTAGCTAATTAACAGTCCTCTGCTTGGCTGCAGAGGAATGTGCCATCCATTTCCCCTGGAATGTGGAGCAATGAACCTGTAAAGGATTCAGAACCCTCCCATCACTGTCAGGCCCAGGTGAGTGAGGATGAGCTGGCTCAGAGCTGAGAGGTCATCCCAGACCTTAGAGGTGACCTGAGAGGTCTTCTCCAGCCTAAAAGAGTCTGGGATTCTCTGAACGAGGTCTTCAGGCCATATAAAAGGGCTTTTCTGTCTGTGTCCAAGTGTCCAGGGCCAGGCTGGACGGGGCCTGGAGCAGCCTGGGACAGGGGAAGGTGTCCCTGGACTGGGTGGGCTTTAGGGTCCCTTCCAACTCCAACCATCCTGGGACTCCCTGACTCCCTGGCAGCATCCAGGTCCTGTGGATGGGATTATCTCTGTGCATTGTGGGGTCTGTAAACACGGATCAGTGCTTCCCTATAAATCAGAAAATCATGGATCATCCCAGAACAGCCCCCTGTAATATCAATGACAGCGAACTGGTGCTCCCACTCCTCCCCTCACGTTCGTCACTGCTGTGGCACCGCGGCACCGGTGACAAAGTCCTCGGTTCCTGCTGCTGCTCCCCACCTCCCCCCGGGCCTTCCAGCAAAGCCTTGGGAATGATTAATTAAAGGGGAAAAACAAAAGACAGCGACTTAATTCAGAGGCACAACAGCTTTAGCAATGGAGTCCTGTTATTTGTCTGGTTTTTAATGGAGCTCTTGCAGAAACTTTTCATTTTCATACGAATGCAGCAGGGAAACGTCCCCGCTTGTGCCACTGGGACCAGGATAATTAATGGATCTAATGGGAAAGTTTAAGGTTCATTAGGTTTGGAATTTCGGCAGGTTTTTAATCAAGCATGTTCCAGCAAATCATTAAGAGCTAAACACAATTTGTAAAATCGCGCCGTGCTGGCAGCTGGCTGAGGGCACGGCCGGTGGCACCTCTGCCGCCTGTCACATCAGGCAGGGCAGCCGCAGGTGGCACAGCCCGATCCCGGCCTTTGGCAGGGAGCAGAGGGGCTGGGAAGGGGTCGATTTTCCCAATAATGGTGGCAATTAAGGGACAGCCGAGTCAAAGTCAGCGGTGTCAGGCGATGTCCCCTCCCCGCCATCAGCGTGTCACTCATCAAGGTGTTAATTATGGTACAACGGGCCTGTGGCAGCTCAGGCCATGCTGGGAGATTCCCAGTTTAAAGGGTCCCAGGAATCCCCGATCCCAGCAGGAGGGAGAGGCTGAGCAGGGACTGCTGTCCCCACCCAGAGCCCGGCAATGAGGCACCCAGGACTCCCGGTGGCTCCTCAGACACAGCACGGTGCCATCGGCGGGGCCAGCGTGTCACCAGCTGAAGGCTTCGGGTCATTCCTCATTCATAAACGCCTGGGATCCCAAAGAAAAGGGCTCTGGGAGCCGCTGTGCCAGCCCGGTGTGGCACTGAGGGGGACTCTGAAGGAAGTTTGGGGCCGGATACAAACCCACAGCTCCCACAGGATCCTGAAGGCACAAACAGTGAGGAATTCTGTCTCCTGAAAGCCTGTGGGCATGTGCGGAACCTTCAGCAGAGCCCTGATGAACCACGCTCCCCTCCCAGTTCCAGCCATCCCTCCCTGTGTTCTCTGCTTGTATTCCTCAAGCTTCCTTTAAGCTTACAAGGTTTTCTTCCCTATTTTCTCATCCCTTTTCTCTTTTCTTTAGATGAAGAAACGCTGGGCCAGCAGGATTTCCCACGTTTCAGGTAAGCCCAGGTAACAATCACGGACACAGCGTGGCTGAGAGCTCAGCTGGGCAAGAGCAGGAGCCCAAGCCCTGTGCAGCGTGGAGTCAATCAGTGCTGGGTCATTAATTAACCCCCAGCTCCCCATTCCTACTCTGCTCCAAGAGAGAGGCTCCAGCCCTCAGACACTGCTCCGTCTTTCTGGGATGCAAAATGCGGGAGCAGAGGCTCCCCTGCCCAGCAGGAAAGTGCTGCCGGAGGTTGGTTCGTGTGCTCTGAGCGTTCACAGAGAGGGAAGGGCGGAGCTGATGGGCTGGGAGGGAGCCTGGGGCTGCCCCTGCATCCCTGGAAGTGCCCGAGGCCGGGCTGGAGCACCGCGGGATGGTGGGAGGTGTTCCTGCCCATGGCAGGGGGAACGGGATGAGTTTGAATTTCCCTTCCTTCCCCTGGCAAACGGTGAGGATTTGGCGGATGCCCTCCGGCGCTGGTTTTCATCCTGCACCCTCGCGTTTCCAGCCCTGCCGCGATCCCTCAGGCAGCGCTGCCCGGCAGATGTCAGCTTTCACTCAAACTTTGCCAACAGCATCTGATCTGTATTTTATCAATTTGCTTTATCCTGCACGTGTTGTCATCCATCTGCTGGAACCTGGGATCAGAGCTCGAGTTCAGCTCCAAATCTGATTGCCCCAGTCCCTTCTGGCACTGGAATTTCTGGGACAATTAACCAGGCTCGACAGAGAACCTCTTCTCGTGCCAAGCTTTAATGCTGAGCAGCAATATTTGGGTTTATAAACCAGCAATTATAACGGGAGGGGAGTGCTGAACATCAGCATTTGGGTTTATCCCAGCTGGATGCCAGTGGGGCGTCTTCATTCCCCACCTCGAGCATTTCATCTTCCCACGGAAGAGGGAAAAAAGAGATTAAAAAGAAACATTTTTGCAAGCTCTGCTGAGAAGGAAAAGGCTTTTATTCTTCTTTGCTCCCCTGCTTCTGAACCCAGATCTCCCCAAAAGCTCTGTGTGGCCCTGACACCCTCCTGGAGGTGCCTTTTAAATTGCGTTCCTTTCATGTCCCACTGAACCAAACATCTCTGGCCTTGTTTCTGTCACAGGAGATGTGAATTCCCAGGGATTTGTTGTGGCAGTGGCCACCCAGGTGACACTGAGGAGGCAGCTGAGTTTACTCCTGCTTTGAAGACCTTTCATGTGTTCCTTTAATGCTCCAAAACGTCACAAAATGGGTTCAATCCCTATTTTTAAATATACCTGAACAAATCCCCCTCTGCTTTTGGGGTTTGCAGCTCTCCATGGAAGGCCCAGCCCTGGCTCTGGCTCCTCCTGACTGCGGAGTGAGGATGCTTTGATGACTCGGTGTTTTCCAGGAGCCAGGAATTTGCTCCACCACCTGTTGGAAATGGGGCAGGGAGTGGTCACTTTTAAGGGATGTGACTTTTCCAGCCGTGCTCATTCCATCACTGTGATCATTCCACAGCTTTAGGAGTGTTAAAACCCAACTTTACACATCTTTGGAGCTTCTGCAAATGGTCTTGTGTCTGACTGTAATGAAAGCACATCCTCTGCCCCAAAAGTTCACGGCCTTGGTCATTTTCACAGCTTCTTGTTTATTTTCTGCTGGTTTAAGTCACTCTCAAGTCTCAGCTTTGTCTTGAGTGCCATCACAAATGTCATTAAACATCCCTCCCTCAGACAAATTCCACATTCACCCTCCTCCTCCCCACAGCACCTTCTCAAAAACGTGAATATCAGCAGTGATTTAGGGGTAATTTCACCGGTTTTGACACCGTGTTGAGCATCTGCTCTTTGATGTGCACTTCGGCAGCAGGGAAATTTAACTTTAACAGTCTCTGTAGCATTTCCAATTACTTTTGATTATGAAATTGGGGGGAATTCAGTGAACTTTGCCAACCTGCTTTTGATGGGTTTCACGGCTTTTATATTTCTGTAAATGGGGAGGTTTGTGGGAGGAAAAGATCTGATTCCTGATGGGGCACGGATCAGGCAGCGGGAATGATGTCATTTGTCCCGACACAATGGCTGTTCCCTCTCTAATTGCACGGAATCAACCTCCCTGATGATAAAACACTTTCTTTGACACCGAGCACACACAAAACCCGGAACTTTCCACAGCCATCCCAGGAAAGGAGATGAAAACACTCAATGGCGGGAGCAGGGAAGAGAGCGATGGCTCACTCCGAGGGTTATTCCTCTGCTCTCCTGCGGGACAAGGGTAAAAATCGGAATTAGACACAATAAAGGCCTAAAGGAGCCCCATGAACAGCGCCTGACCCGAGGCAGCTCCGGCTCCTGTGCCCTGGGAATGTGGCTGGAGCTGCTGTGGGGGGCAGTGAGGGGATGGGTCACAGCCACGGGACAGGGACAGTGTCCCTGAGCCAGGGCCGGCCGGGGAGCACCCAGGGAGCTCATTTTGGCACAAATGGGCCTTCTCTCGGTGACTGCTCACAGCTGTTTTCTATTTATCTCCCTCCCAGGGGGGGAATGGGACAACGGAGCTCTTCCAGAGGCTCCAAAGGGGATGTGAGAATGTCAGGACAAGCTGGAAACACCTCACAGCCAGGCCAGGGATCAAAATGGGCTGTTCTGACTGTCAGGACAGGCTGGAAACACCCAGAGCTCCAAACGTGCTGTTCTGGCTGTCAGGACAGGCTGAAGTCCCCCCACAGCCAGGCCAAGCCTCAAAGGGCCTTGGCCTTACACAGGGGTGTTCCAGCACCCCCAAGTTCCTGCAGGAGCTCCTTTTCCCAGCAGTCCAGCCCAAAAAGTGGGATAATCCAGGGAAAGCAACAGGAATTCCTCGCTCCTGGCCTGTCAGGGCAGCACGGTGTCCACAGAGCAAACCCCAAAGCAAAGGCTCGTGAAAGAACCTCCGTGGGGTGTGTGAGACGCAGGGAGCTCCTGGCCCCAGCAGCAAAGCCTCAGCTGCAGAGATTGCTGCCCCGAGAGGCTGGGACTGCTCCCAGATGTGTTCCTGTCACCTCCTGCACACATTGGTTACACCCAATTTCCCAGGTCTAGTTTGGAATCCGAAACTCTCCAGATGCTGAAGCGGGAAGGAATATCCTGGCTCTTTTCACATTTCACCCCAAAACTCCGCATTTCCCTACCTTTAGGATCCTTCCGTTACCTCCCCTACTTAAACAAACACAGCATTATTGTCCTGTAGGGGTCGGGAGCTGCTGTGTGAAATAGGAATTGTCGTGTGCAGTGGCACATGTCTGCTGCAATTCCAGTGCTTCTCACCCTCCTGGGCATAATTACCGGGAAGAATGAAAAAAAGGTTCCTTGGAAGCTCGGCACAATTCACGCCCCGAGCCCCTCCTGGTGCAAATGAAAGCAATTTCATTGCTGTTCCACTTCTGATCAGCGCGCAGCAAATCAAATATCAATCAGCCAAAGCTTGGGTGATCCAGGAGCTGATTCCAGAGTGACACTGCCTCGGTAATGAGCCCCTGTGTGGCACAGAGGAATGGGAGTTATTGAATTCCAGGAACAGGCAATTTGTACCCTCTCAGAGCCACTCCAGTCTCGTGTCGCTCTGTCACTGCTGAGTGCCACTGACTGGCACGGGGAGCCGGGCTCGGCACAGTTTGTTCCCCCTGGTTATCTCCGATCCCCGGGGGCTGCGAGCACAGAATGTGACAGGCCAAATCTGCAGAGATTTTCTGGAGCCTGGGCAGGATCCTGGCGGGGGACACAGCCTGGCAGTGCCACATCAGTGCTGCCACTTGGGAGCTGCTGCACAGCCCAGGGCCTGCCAGGGCAGAGATCCCTTCATGGGGATCACAGGCACCGGCTGGTTCAGTCAGGGGCTGGCAGCTCTGAGTGCTGGCTCGGTGGTCAAAGGACCAATCTGATACCAAAATAGAAAAAAACCTGCCCAGAGACATTTGCTGCTCGTTACTTTTCCATCGGCTCGGCCACTTGGCTGCTCTGGGTGACCAGGGCTGGGAACGAGGAGAGGGCCCAAGGTGAGCGAGGGCAGAACCTGGGGCTGCTTGTGCAGATCTCTGTCAGTGGCACCACGACTGCAGCCTGAGGGCACAAAAGCTGCTCTGGGCTGGGCTGGGCCTGGTGTCACCCGCTGTCACCCTCCTTTGGCCCTTTGTGCCACCTCAGCCCCTGTCCTGTGCTGCTCAGAGACGTCGCCTTCATCCCCTGGTACCTTCCTGGGATGCCTCTGGGTCCCCAGGGTGTGGTGTCCTCCCCTCGGGTCCGTGCAGGGCCACAGGAGCAGGGTGACGGCAGCAGAGGAGCAGCTCTCTCCCACCACTGCGCTTCCGAAAGAAAAGGGGGATTTTGCCACTCCCTGTTCCAATTCCCACTCACATTTGTTTGTTTAATTCCCCCTGTACCTATTCTGATTACTCTGATGTGATTCTTCCTACCTTTCCTTCCAGAAATGCTGGAAGCTGCCGCGTGTCACCCAGAGCGGTCACCCTCTGTCCCCAGCAGCTCAGAGCACTGGCAGTGACACCCGAACTCGCCCCCATCCCCTTCTCCTGCCGCGCCCCAGCTGCAGATCCCGACATCAGTGATTTGGGGGACAAACGAGGGGATCCCCGAGTTCCCAGCTGCCCATGAGAGCAGCTGGATGCACCCGTGGAGCTGCCAAACACGGCTGGGGTGGCCCAGGGGAAGGAATAAAGATTTATTATGGGAAGCCCTGCAGTTGTTGTGATCCTTGTGTTGTCTCCATGTCACTGATAACCCACCCCAACAGGATGCTCCAGGTGTGCTTGGAGCCAGCATTCCATGTGTGATCCTCAGGTCTTCCCAAATTCTGTCGCCCCAAGGAGCTGAGGAAGTTTATTGAACAACCTGTCCTTAACACTGATGCTTTCTTTCCCACTCTTTTCCCTCCCTGCTCTTTTAAAAATCTCTTTAGTGATTTAAAACTCAGGACCGTTTTTCTCTTCTTATCAGGTTTTTCACTTTAACCTCTCTGCTGTTCCCCTCTGAAGCAGATCAGAGCTTATCAAAGCTCAGATCTCCTCTCTGGGAGGATGGGCTTGTATTTACAGCCAGTGGGCCAAAGCTGACAGCTGAAAATGCCGTTTTTCTGAGCTGATCAACCAGTCCTGAGAGCCTGAGAGCTGCTGGGGGGAATCCAGCCGGGCAGGGCACAGCCAGGGGACACAGAGGGACACAGGGAAGCCACTCACAGGGACAGGGATGTGAGAGGTCACCTCTCACATCCCCCTTTTTGTGCTATCCCAGGGCACCCCCTACAAACTCTGTTCTCAGAGCAGGACTGGAGCAGAAATCCCAGAAACCTTCCCTGGGAATTATCTCCCAGTGTCTTCTATTTAGAAACTTCAGGTGAAGTTTTAGTTGAGCTGCAGGATTTTGACAGAATTCCCAGCAAGGGCAGCTCCAGCCGCAGCTGTTTCAGATCATTTCCGTGAGGTGCTGGTACAGCTGAGGGATCAATCCTGGATAACCGGGAAAGGAAAACCCCAGGTCTGGAACACCCGAAATCCTCAGCCAAGGCAGAGTGGGGGCCGTTCTCAGAGGACAGAAAAGACCTTGGCTGCCCCGGGCGAACACAGCCCGGGAAATGCCGCGAGTGAAGGGCTCGAGGTGCTGTCCCAGCTCCTGTGCTCATCCGTGATTTCCACAGGAGCTGCTGCTGCTTCCAGCACAAACCAACCCCACAGGGCTCCAGGGCCTCATTCCCAGCACGCCCTGGCCTCTCCGGGAAGCTGCCGGTTCCCCACAGAGCCCAGCTGGGATGTGCCAGGATGCTCCCGTCTCTGCCTGACAGCTCCTGCCTGGCTTTGGCCATTTGCTGCTGGTTCAGGTGCACTTGGCAGGTTTGCTCCTCTTTGAGTGTCCCCAGCTCCGGCGCTCCCAACGCAGATCGAGATGAGGCAGATTTACATCATTCCAGGCCTGCAATCGATTTTCCTCCGCCGTGATTTGTGGCTCCCCTGCAGCTGCACCTGCCTGACAGAGATCTGGGGTTAACTACATCCTTTCACAGGCTCACATCCTCCTCTCGGTGCAGAGGTCTCAGCCAGCCTCTGGTTCACAGCACAAATCATTATTTTCAGCTGCTTTGTCATTTTGTAGCTCGATGTCTGAGAGTTCCGGCAGCCCCAGCGAAGCTGCCATTCCAGCAGGCTGCCCGTGGATCCATCCAGCGGCTCCGTGCAGCCAGGGAATTTTGCTGACATCGTCCCCCTCTCGCTCTGGATGATTGGCACTGCAGAGCTGCCTTTTGGAAATGCACACAAGTGGAGCTGATTTTCAGGCTTGGCTGGAGAATCTACATCCCGAGTTGGGGTTTTTTTGGGTTTTTTTGTTTTGGTTGTTTCAGTGTTTTAACATCCCGCAATTAACATGGAAAATCTCTTTTGAAGAGCTTTTGTCTGGGAGACAGATTAAATAAGAGCAGACACGTCCTAAGCACTGCAGGAGCAGCCTCTGTGGAGGATTCGAGGATGAAGAATAAGAAAAGGTCAGATTTCTGCTGGGGCTGCAATCAGTGCGAGTGTTCCCTTGAAGACTGAATTATTAAAGGTCCTTTGGCATCTAATGAAGTCAAATTATTTCACAGAATCCTGTCCTGTGTCTGAGGCATGTCCAGCCCTTCACAAACTGGATGGCTCAGGAAATGTGCCCTTTGTGAGAGGTTCCTGTGTCCAGCAGCTCGGGGATGCAGCCCCAGGCAGCGCCTGATTCCCAGGAATCCTGAGCGAGGACAGGTCCGGCTCCCTGAGCAGAGTGGTGCTGATGGATTTCCCCTTTTCCACCTGGAATGTGGGAGATTTGCTTCCAAAATTCAGTGTGTGAGCACAGCCAGGCACCCAGGGCCAGAGCACAGGGTTCCAGAGCTGAATTATCCCACCTGGATCTGCTTCCCAAACTGGCAGCTCCTCCCATCAGCCCTGGTGCTTTCTGTCCCACTTTTACCCCTTCCAACCTCTCCTTTTCCATCTCTGGCGTTGCCCTGTGGGTGTTACAGGAGGAACTGTTGGATCCTCACGTCATTCATAGTTTTCAGAGCTGGGGAGCTGGGATTTGATTGACTTTGGGGCACACCAGCCTGCAAATGGGTATAAAACCCCACACTGGTTTGGGTGGGAGGGACCTTAAAGCCCATCCAGAGCCACCCCTGCCCTGGCCTGGGACACTGCCAGGGATGGGCAAACTGGGCAAACTGGTCTGCCAAGGCTGGCAGGAACACCTGCAGGGCACAGCGTGCCCAAAGACAGGGCACCCTCACTTCTGGAAGGTGAGTGCAGAGCACTAAAATCCAGCCAAGCAAAAAGATCCATGCGGAAATTCCTCCTGATGCCCAGCCTGACCCTCCCCTGTCACAGCTTGAGGCCGTTTCCCCTTGTCCTGTCGCTGATTTCCTGGGAAAAGAGGCCAAACCCCACCTTGCTGAAGCCCCTCGGGTTGCTGGGTCCTTATTCCTGCTCCAGGAGGCCACGTCCAGCCCACGTCACTGTCACCGAGCCCAGCTTCACGGGCACAGCGGCACAAACAGCTCTGCTCCGATTCTCTCGTGCCAGGGCAGAACCAAAGCTGGCAGGGCCCCTCTGCTGCCCGCCGGGCTCAGCTCCTCTGCAGCGAGCGGGGCCGTTCGAGATGAGCGGGGATTGCTTCCCTCCCTGTCACGATCCACTAATGCAAGCGGGGGTCGTGATGGTTCGTTTATCGATCTCAGAGTGTAAAAGAACACAAGAGATTTCAGTTTTAATCAAAACAGTGCACCTTTATTAAGTGCCCACAACACAGTAATGCAATAGAAGAGAGTAAGAGAGAGAGAGAGAGGGAGAGAGAAACAAAGTAGAGAGGGGGAAAAAGAGCGGCAATAGCTACCAACGGATGAGACGAAGTCCTCATGGTCTTCCGCCAATAGATTTCGTCTTCTTTCCGTGGGGAGATCTCCGACTTGGTTATTTCAGAAAGTCCCTTTGTAGTCCTTTTCAGAAGCGAGGGGCAACTGGCCAAGAGGTTGGGAAATCTACAGCCGTTGTTATGAGGCCCGTTGCTTTGGGAAAACAGGTACAGGACAGGTGTACAGGTGTACAGGACATTCCTTTGCGCTTCAGCGCAGTCCTTCCCGCCTGGGCAGCAAGAACGGCGCAGTCCATTGTGACCTGCACAAATTCCCTCAGGAATGCGTACCAGTTCCCAGCGGGCACACCTGCAGGCAACACTTGGCAGACATCCCACCTCAGCCAGGCCAGGACTCCTGTGTTCAGTCTCTGTCCTTGGCGATGATCGTGAGGCAGATGAGGGATCTTCGGACCATCTCTTACACTCCCTCCCCTCCCAATTCCCCCTTTGCTCACACAAATCATTTCCCATGACCAGGGGTTTTCTCCAGAGCAGGAATCCCCATCTCTCCTCAAGAACCAGAACTTTCTAAGGACAGAAAGAGGTGAAGTTCCCCCCAAAAGCTCCCTCAGCTTTGGGTGCCACCCTCACCCCAGCCTGGACTGGGGCCAATCTCTCTGGTTTTGCTCCAAGGCAGAGTGGAGCGGGGGGAAGAGCAAACTGAATTTGACAAACGGTGTTCTTAATCAATTTACATCCAATTAGGATTAATTAACTGCTGGCTGAAGTATCACCCCATGTAATTATGTATCGCAATAAATAATCCCGGGCTGCTGGGGGGAGGCAGAGCAGGGAAACTCCTCCAGTTGTAGTGGGATGGTCCTTACACACCCTAAATCCAGCTCCCAGCACGGATCCAACCCTTCCCTGTCCCTCTTTTCCCCAAAAAGGGAACGTTTGCACCGAATCCTTGCCCTCGGTGAGATCATCAGGTTGGCATTGCAGGACTGGGGAGGCTCAGGGAATGCCCAGGTGGCCACCAGGCCCTGGGAGGACTCCCCAGTCTGGGATTTCAGATTTTCTCTGCTGTTTTGAGATGTGTGGAGCCTTTCCCCACGGCAGGCCAGGGCAAGCTGAGGGGGAGAAGTGCAGCCAGAAGAGCGAATCCTTTTAAATTTATTTTTTAATGTGGCAGCAAAGGCGTAACCAAAATTTCACAGGGGACAAACGATGGCCAGGAGGTCCAAGGTGAGGTGAGCAGGGCTCCAGTCTGGGAGGTGTTAAGGACGATACAAACAGGACAACAAAACCACAAAAAACGGGGAAAAAAGGCTCCTTTTAGGAGAAGGAAAGCAGGAAAGGAAACACAGTCTCAGGCTGGCTCCCCAGCGAGCTCCAGCCCTTTGCTCTGCACTTCCCTGCTTGATCCTCCCTGTTCTCTGAGCAAATTCAGTGTGACACTCACAGAGAGGCTGCTCGTGCAAAATGGGCAGATTCTTGTCAGGTTGTATAAACGGATTAGCCAAAGTGACACCGTGTGGGAGGCAGAACCATCTGAGGAGGAACAAAATCACCTCTCCCTCACAAGGTCTGGGTTTCACCTTCCATTCCAATTCCATTGGAAGTGGCACTGAGGGTAATGGACTTGGTGAGATGTTAAATGGAAGAGCACAGGCGGGATAAATAATCTGCGAGCGCTGGTGGTGTCAGCAGAGCAGGAAGAGCCCAGGGCTGGGAGAGGCTGCAGGATTGCTGCGGGTGCAGAGGTTAAAAAGTGCTTTCTAATAACCCCAAAATGCGAGTTGGAGCCATACTTCGAGTGCCTGCTAAGAGATGAGCCCAGCTGAGGCTATTTTAGTGTTGGAAAGGTAAAACTGCGCAGGTGTGACCCCAGAATTGCTCTGTGGCTGCTGAGCTGCTGGTGAGGGGCTGGGATCTGGTCCCAGGTGGAACTGAGGGGGGACACAGGAGGAACCAGGGTGAGGTTCATTCCCACAGAGCCCATTCCTCGTGCCCTGTCAGGCCAGGATGGATTCCTGTCTGTCCTGGACCGACTCTCATTGGCCTCTGAGCCCCTGTGGCCTGCCAGGGATGGGGACTGGGGGTGCCCCTTGCCAGGAGCAGACGGCTCCCGCTGCGTGTGCTGATGATATCCAGGGTTTTCCTGCTGTCTCCAAGCTGCATCTCCTGGGTTAGGGAATTTGGAAAACGCTCTGAGGCTCAGGGTGGGATTCCTGGGGCTGTGCAAAGCCAGGGGTTGGGCTTGGTGATCCTCGTGGATCCCTTCCAGCCTAGGATATTCCACAGTTCTGTGAGTTTTCCACTCCCAGCCCCAGCAATTCCCGGTTATCCAAGGGGTGAAGGTGACAGCCTCAGGCTGGCCATGCCCTGTGACCCTCTGGCTTCAGGGACAGGGGGAGGGACAGGATCTGCTCCATCCCCCCCGACTCCACCAGCAGCTCCAGGGCTCTGATCAGCAGAGCTTTCCTCCCCGGGAATCACGTTGTTGTTATTCAGAATGATCCTTGTTCTGAACGCCCAGCCCCGTCCCTTCTGCGAGCACCCCACGGAAGGCGGAAACGCAGCCTGGAATATTTCTGTATCCGAGTGTCCTGAAGAGGAGCGTGTTTATATCCCAGTGCCTGTGGCTGGGGAACCTGCCCGGCCCAGCCCATCTCCCGGCTGCCATTTAATGCCTCCCCAACCCGCGTTTAAACAGAGCTGGGATCGCCCCCGCCCTCCGGACGGAGAGGATTTCCCCTGCTCCGGCCGGGAGCACTCGAGGCCGAGGAGGGAGAGCAGCGGGGTCCCGCGGCCGCGCTGACCTCGAGCTGGGGGAGGAGGTTTCCATCGAGCCCCAGCTCCTCTCGCCCTCTGCTCGGCTCCAGCTGCCCTCCCCTGCCCCCGCAGCATCCCTGCCCGCCGGGAGCCGGGCACTCCGCTCCCCTCCGGGTGTGCGGCGCGGTGTCCCCGCCGTTTGGTGTCGGGGCAGCCCGTGCCTCTCCAGGCTGGAATTCCAAGCGCTCCTGCCAGGAGCAGTTTCCCGGGAGCGCAGGCACAGCTGACTGCTGCCACCGCAAGGCTGCAGCCATTCTTGATCCCGAGCATTCCGTCATCCTCTGGCAGGTGAAGGGATGCAAAAGCATCTCCCAGCCCTCATCTGACCCACAGGACAAGGCCACAGAAACATTCCTTCCAAAATCCGGGGCAAATCCTGCCGGATCAAGGCTCCTCTTGCTGGAGGGCTCTCCCAGCTCCTGGAATGCTGGAGAGGAGCTCGGGGGGATGATTCCTTCCCCACTCATCTTTGGACTTCCCTGCTCCACACGGGAGCCCAGTGCCAGGCCTGAGGTGGGAACTCAGTGTCCCAAATGCTCTGGGAAATGTGGTCTTGGGTCTTCCATTTGCTGACTGTATGACCTACAAATTATCTCAAATTATCTTTTATTTCCTTTTTTAAATGTTTATTTCTACAGCAACACCACTCCCTGTCCTCATTCCACTCTTTAAACCGTGGGGGATCATCACCAGGGCACCACACTGGGAATTCTCCTGTCCTGGGGATGGAGGCCCCTCCAGGCTCCAGGGAAAGTTTTCCTCTGGCAACAAGGGGCTGGCAACCCCATCCAGGCAGAGAGGGGCCAGATGCCCCCAGGAATAAATCCTTGGAGCTCTGGGAGCTCAGCAGAGCTGCACCAGCAGCACGGGCCAGGGGATGAGCCCAGCACAAACCCAGATGTGGAATTTGCTCTTTCCCAGCTCCTGCCATCCAGATCTCCGCAGTGCCTGCGGTCCCTGGAGCCCAGGGGAGGCTTTAAATCCACAATCTCTGTATTAAAGCCTCTGCTGGAGAGACATTTGTCCTCTAACAGCATCATCAGCTGCTCAGGAGACAGAGAGAGCCAAAGCTTTCTCACCTCGTGGTTGCTCTGTTAGCGCTGGTGGGAGTTGTTCATCTTGGCCCGGCTCCCTGGCAGGTGTGAAATGAAAATGTGTGCAGGGCCCTTTTCCGGAGGTGAATTACCCCCATCCTTCAACCAAAATAATCAGAAAGGACCTTCTGAACCAGTCCCTGGCAATCACAGGAAGAGGAAGCTAAAAATTCCACTCAGCTCGCCCTCACATCATCACTGCCCTGAATTAAGATGAAATTCCTTCATGTCCCAAGGCCAGGAGCTGTTCAGACTCCAGCGGGCCGTGGCAGGAGGGCAGGGAAGCCTGGCTGCATTTTCCCTGCTCTGGTGGGTACCTGTGGAAGGAAATGGATGCAGCCCCACACCAGCACTGGGCTGGGGCTCTGCAGAGTGAATTTTCCTGATCCATCTGCAGCTCGATTCCCTGGAATCACTCCCTGTTCCAGCCCTGGGGATGCTCCAAGGCCGCCCTTTATTCCCTCCATACTGCCAGGCTCTGCTTCCAGCAGGGCAGGAATTGGCTGTGAGTGTGGAATGGGGAGTCCTGGCTGCTCCCAGGGCTGTCCTGGCTGCAGAGGACGGGCAGGGATGCACAAACAAGGCTGGCATTTTCCCCTGGCACATCCGTGGGCTCTGTGTTGTTCCCAGGGCCAGAGAGGCAGCGTTTGCTTTGCCCATCCTGTGGCTGCCACAGCCCCGAGCCCAGCAGCAGCACCAGGGTGGCTGTGAAGGAGGGGAGATTTATCTCCCTTCTCAACCCAGAACCTCCTCCATATCCTAGGAATGAGACAGGAACCTGTGCTTGGAATGCACCAGGAATCCTTCCCATGCCAGGCCTGGGGTCGAACACCAGCAGCACCAAATCCCCTCAGTGGGAACTTCTCCCAAACTTCCCACAGCCAGCTGCTGCTGCTGATCCAAAGGAACAATTCTTGCCCTCCCAGCAGACTGCAAACCTGTTTGCCCGAATTCCACAACATTTACTGAGCATCTCCGCTCCTTTTTCAGAAAGAAAAACATTTCCTCTCCTCTGGGCAGCAGAGAGAGAAAAGCTGTCACACGTGAGGAGCTGCAGCCGTCGTCCAAGGAGCTCCTGATTCCTGCTTGGAGCTCCCTGGGTGGCTTTGGG
>NW_024581049.1:709312-711710 GCF_017639235.1 Corvus kubaryi
TGGGTGGCTTTGGGCAAATCCCACTGCCCAAGGAGCTCCTGATTCCTTCTTGGCTCCACTTTTCCCCTTCAGCTTGCCCTGGCCTGCCGTGGGGAAAGGCTCCACACATCTCAAAACAGCAGAGAAAATCCGAGATCCCAGACTGGGGAGTCCTCCCAGGGCCTGGTGGCCACCTGGGCATTCCCTGAGCCTCCCCAGTCCTGCAATGCCAACCTGATGATCTCACCGAGGGCAAGGATTTGGGTGACTTTGGGCAGATCCTGGTGTCCCTGCACGGTCCCAGTTTAGCAGAACACGAAATCCCTGCTTCTGTCCCAGGGAGTTTCAGTGCTGAGCTCCCTCCCAGCCCCTCTGCTGCAGTGTCCCCTCACAGCACGGGGACAGCGGGGCCAAAGAACCCGCAGGACTTCCAGATTAACGTTTCCCTGAGGATAAAACACCCACATCAACCTGGATCCGGCTGGGATTGCTTCAAAGGGAAAGGTGAAACTCTGGAAGTATTCCTGCAAGTCCTGGCAGCCTGATGGCAGCCCCAGTCAGAGATCAGGGGAGCCTTCAGAGCTCTCGGAGCAGCAAAAACCCCAAAATGTGTGCACAGGGTTGGGCCCGCTAGTGCAGACCAGGAGTCCATTAGCAGAAATCCCAGCTGTCCTCAGGGGGGGAGAATAACGGAGCCAGCATTCCTGGAAATCTGTGGGAACCCCCAAACTGCTCCACACGGACCTGGATTTGGGATTTGGGCTTGGAGCTGCATTTGGGATTTGGGCTTGGGCGTCACAGCTCTGCCAGGAGCAAACCCAGCTCCCAAGAGGGGGTGTCCCACTGGCCAGGCCGGGCAGATCCTGCAGGAACACACTGCCCTCTTCCCAGGATTTGGGCTGGACAGGAGAATGGATCCCAGGGAACAGGGACAGGAGGAGAGGGAGCAGCCTCAGGCTGGGCCAGGGGAGGCTCAGGGTGGGCAGCAGCAGGAATTTCCCCATGGAAAGGGTGCTCAGGGATTGGAAGTGCCCAGGGAGGTCTGGAGTGCCCATCCCTGGAGGTGCCCAAGGAATTCCTGGAGGTGGCACTGAGTGCTCTGGGCTGGATCAGTCGCAGCTTGGATTTGATGATCCTGGAGCTCTTTTCCAGCCTAAACAATTCCATGATTCTGTGCCTTCCACATCTCCCTCTTAACCAAACACCCCTGGGTGTCTCTTTGGGTTTTCATCTCGTTTTCTAGAGTTCCTGACCAAGCCACGGATCTGTCCCTTCAGCCCACACGGAGCTAACCTGAGCCTCGCCATGCATCCAATCCCGCAGCATACGGAGAGACAATTCCAGGCCATCTGGATGCTCAGCACCATCAGGTGCTGTGCTCCTTACACCTGTTGGGAAGCAGGATAATTAAAGGGGGGATGAGATCTCACTCCCGGCTTTGGTGCATTTTATCAATCCCTGCTTGTCCCTTCTGGCTGCGGGACCAAAGCCCTGCTCTGCAATTTGCAGACAAAGCCCATCTGCATCAGGCAGAAATAAAGACGAGAGAAGCCTCGTAGCCCGAGCAGATGTTTTTCATTAGAAAATAATTTGTCAAAAGGTAGAGAGACTCCTACTCATAATTTTCAGAGCAGCTTCTCTCACTTTGGAGGGTAATGAGACTCAATTTAATTGCAAATGGGCTGCACGGCGTGAGAACAAGGGGAGGGAAGGCAGTGAGAACATGTGCTGGGCTTTTAATCAAAATCCTTCCCCAGATAAAGAACTGGGCTCTCTTCTCCCTGGGACAAGGGTTGGTTTCTGATTTAAGGTCAGAGCTGCTGGGTGCCCACCTTCGGAGAGAAAGGACAGGAAAACTTCACTGCATCCGTGAGTCCATTGGCTGAAAAGTGGCCATTAACGCCTGAGAATCCCAGAATCCCGAATATCCTGAGCGGGATGGACCCACAGGGATCAGGAACCCAACCCCTGGCCATGCCCAGACCCACCAACAACCCCACCCTGTGCCTGAGGGTGTCCGAGCCAGGCCAGGCTTTTCCCTCCTACTGCAGCTCCTTATCAACCAAATTCCACCAAAAGGAGCCCAAACAGTGGAGCGCTGCGAGGGGAAACCAAGGAATGAGGGTGGGAAGGACCAAGGAGCTTCTGGAGAGCTCTGTGCTCCCGGAGGCCCTGGGGCTTTCTTCTTTCCTGCAGGCAAAACTCTGATCTGCCCTTCACAAGGTGGCAAAGAACATCAGAATCCCGCCCAGTCCATCAGAATCCCGCCCGTTCCATCAGAATCCCGCCCGCTCCATCAGAATCCCTCCCGCTCCATCAGAATCCCGCCCGCTCCGTCAGAATCCCTCCCGCTCCATCAGAATCCCGCCTGTTCCATCAGAATCCCACTTGTTCCATCAGAATCCCGCCTGTTCCATCA
>NW_024581049.1:711720-723068 GCF_017639235.1 Corvus kubaryi
TTGTTCCATCAGAATCCCGCCTGTTCCATCAGAATCCCGCCCGCTCCCGGCCTGAGCTGCCAAAGCCCCGTCGTGCAGAGTTTAAGGGATGATTCTCCCTTCCCTGTTCCTAAAATCGGGAGATTTCTCCTCCCCTCAGTGGCTCTGGGCTGATCCGAATGAACAAATCGCAGTCCCTGAGGGCCTGTGGGGAATGCCTGGGAGGGAATTCCACTGAATTCCAGGAGCCAGGATTCCCCTTCAGAGCATTTCCAGGACCTTTTCACAATGCAGAACCAAGCACAGCCCCGTTCCAGCAGGGACACTGGTCTCAGGCCCAAATCCTTCTCCCATTCCCATAGAAAATGAGGATGGTGTCGTTTTTCCAAGTTATTTTTCATGGCTGCACCTGTAACACTGCAAACGTAACAAAAATAAGGAGAAATCTGGAATTTAAATGGTGCAAAGGGATGTTCCTTCGATAAAAACAGGCTGATGTGGCTGGGACACATCATCCTTGCTGACCAAGGAAATGTTGAATTTTTAAAGGCAAAGACAGTGCTTGGAATTCCGGGCAATAATTCCAATTTTCCATGGAAAACTTTACATGGAAATAAATTGCCCTGGCCATTTATTGTTCAAGTTTTGTGCGCTTTTTTCGTAATTTTCAAAGGCCTTTCTTATCATTGCAGGATTTCTTCTGTTTTCTTGTATCATTTTCAGCACATGGAGATGCAGTTGGGGATATTCTGGGTATTTATCGAAGGCGTGAGTTCAATTTCCACAGCATCTGATTCGTAAATGAAAATGTGAGTTAAAGAGGAGAGACCTGAATTTTCTAAAGAAATGGATAATTATGGAGAACGGGGGAAAATGGAGCTCCGTGCACTTGCTGAGTCCCCCCAAGTCTGTAACGATGCAAACCAATGTTTGGCTGCTTAATCAACCCAGGGAGACTTTGCAGGTCTGGAAAAATGGGGCAGAAATCCCGAAGGGAAATGATTCCTTATTGACATTCCTGAGCCTGGCTCGGTGTGAGAACAGAGCAGCAGAAAGAGGAGAAATGACAAGGGGGGAAAGAAAATAAAACACCCAAACATTTCCCAGCACTGCTGAAGCTTCACTTAAATCTCTGAAGTTGAAATTCCAAACTTCCTGGAAATCTGAGCGATTTAAATCACCTCATTAGGTATTTAACTCCTCTGCCACGGGAGATAAAATCAACCAAAGCCGCTCCTGAACGTCTTGGGGCCTTCTTGGGAAGGAACACGAAGCACCAAGAGCTCATCAGGAGTCCCGTCCCAGCTCTGGGAATATGAGGAGCTCCTTCATCAGCCTGAGCAGGCGGCTGCTCCCTCTCCAGGAAGGCTCCTGAGCCCCTTAGGGAGGCAAACAGCGGAGTTTTGGGAGGAGAGGAGGATCCTGGCGGGGCAGTGACACTCCAGCCCCTGCCCGGCCCCTTTGGCACAGCCACAAGCCAGGGGTTGGCCTTATTCTCCACAAATACAGAAATAAACCCATCCAGGAGCACTGCAGGTCCCAGCCAACATTTACCGAAATCATTTCCCACCTGTTCTCCCTGGTTTTGAATTTCCCTCCTCTGCTTCCCCTTCGCTTCCCTTTCCTGCCCCTGTCCTGCACAATCTCCTCCTTCCGTCCCACCAGCTGCTCTTTATCTCATTTTTTGGAGGGTTATTGAACGCTATTGATGAATTAATATCAATTAACTTGCAAGACAAACGGTTTTAAGGAGTTCAAGCCACCGGGCCCTTCTCTCCTTCCCCCTCTGGGGTTTGCAGAGTGCTGCATGTGCATCGTGCACTGGAGGATTTTAGGGAATTTGGGGTTTTTTTAATAGGGATCTACAGCCAAGCACCCAGATCCCACTGGAATCCCGTGGATTTGGGTTCCTCAGGACGAGGGGATGTCAGAGCCTGGCAGTGAGGGAGCTGAGCCTGAGCAGCAGTGGGACACGAAGAGCAGCGTTCCCAGCCAGTCCCACCCCTCCCAGGAGCGATTCCTGCACATCCCCATCCCTCCCAAACTCCTGCAATCCTCTGCCAGCCCCTCCTGGCCTGCCCATCCTGGCACTCAATCCCACACTCGCTGCCAGTGGCATTTCTTATTGATTTTTAAAAAGCTTCTGCTTCCCCCGCTCTGGCACTTTAATAGTCCAGCCTTGCAACTTCTTCATCCAGGACTTGCTTTTTGTTTTATTTTTATTTTTTCTTTTGCCAGGCTCTTCTTGAGGCTCATCCTTCTAATTTATGAGTTTGTCCTGCTAAAAAATAAAATCAGAATAAAACTGGAAGCATTTGTGGCTGGAGCTGTCGCTGTCTCTGCCTCACGGTTGGCAGCATCCCCTTGCAGCTGCTGCTCGAGGGGTTGGATCTCTTCAGAGCTGTGCAAGAGTTTCATTTTCAGCCAGGTTGGAGCTGCGGAAGCACCTGAGGAGAGCCCTGGCCAGAGGCCCCCAGAGCAGGGTGGGTGTTGTGGTGACCCCAGAACTGTCCCTCAGACACTGGGGGGGAGCAGCAGCGTTTCACTGTGAGATGGAGCTGTGCTTTGCTGTCCCTCCTGTGTCTGATGTGAGGAAAGGCTCCTTCTGGCCCCTGGGGCCACCCAGGGCAAGGCAGGGCAGGGATTTGGGGCTCAGGCTGAGCTTGGATCAGTTCTGCCAGAACTGAACCCGATCTGCACCTTCACACAAGGAGTGCAGGCGTCAGCTGGCACCAGGGGCTGCGAACCCCCCCCCAGCCGTGCCCCTGTGGGTTCAAACCCCCAGCCCAGCCCCTGTGGGTTCAAAGCCCCCAGCCCAGCACCCCTGGGTGAGGAGGGCACAGGCAGGGGATCAAACCTCACATCCCCTGCTCAGATCAGCTCCAGGCCTGGTCCTTAGGCACAATTCCCGATTATTCCATTTATCTGTTCTCCCTCTTTGGCTTTTCTCCATGGCCGCAGCCAACGTGGGCCCAGATCCCAAATTAAACTGGAGTTCAGTGCCT
The DNA here is from genome assembly GCF_017639235.1 of Corvus kubaryi. Lineage (NCBI taxonomy): Eukaryota > Metazoa > Chordata > Aves > Passeriformes > Corvidae > Corvus > Corvus kubaryi. Next base: position 714,705 of record NW_024581049.1, read on the forward strand.
GAGGCCCAGCGTGGGCTGGACAAACTCCTGGCACTGCCGAGGGCCCGGGGAAGGTGTCCCTGGCATGGCAGGGCTGGAACTGGAGGAGCTTTAAAATCCCAGCCCAAGCTGGGATTCTGTGATTTTGTGAGGCTCTGAAATTATGAGGTGAAATAACGATTTATCAGACAGTCCAGGCTCCAAGTTCTGTTTGGGCAGACTGGCTGTGGACTCGAGAAATCCCTCCAGTGCATCTTGTCCCGAAGTTCCCACTGGAAACGCCTGATTTCAACTGAGCACTGTGATGATAAATGGGGAAGTTTCCTCTGCCCGAGGAGAGAGCGGATCCCATAGGTCCCGCTGCGTTTTGGGGACATCTCCTTCAAACTCCGACTCTTCCCCTCCAACTCCAAACCTTCCTAAGCTGCTTTTCCTTCAGCAGCGAGGAGAAAGGGATTAGGATCATCCGGAGCGAGGAATGAATGCTCCCAAGGTTTTGTGTAGCGGCGGTGGTGGCAAAGCTGGATTAAAAACTCTTGGCAATTTGGATTTCAGCTCCTTTTAGACGGAGAGATCGAAGTAAAAAGCAGCATCCCAACAAAAGGGAGCTGCTGAGGCTGTCCCGTGGCTGCACGGTGGGAATGGGCTCCTGGAAAATCCTCCCTAAGACAGCTGAGCTGTTACAATGAGTGTTAATTAACGGGGCTGAGGCTCCCGGGAGAAGCTGGCAGGGGATATCCAGGGACAGAGCCCTGTTTTCCAGAGGCATCGGTGTGCAGATACATGGGCAAACGGCGAGGCACAGGGAGAGCCAGACGTGCTCAGGGATTTTTCCACGTGCAGAGGGAAATGGGAGTGGATGGAGCCATCCAGGTTTCCCACTGTCGCTGATCCCGGTTCATCCTGGGGGCTCAGAGGACCCCAGGACTCTCCAGACCCCGAATAAAGGGAGCTCGAGCACCACAAACGCTGCAGCCAAAGCTCTGAGGGCACACGAGGCTCCGCTCAGCTCGTTGAGCAGCTCTGGGCACACCAGGCTGGGCTTTCCCGGGAAAACAGAGGGGTTGGAGGGGTTCACAGGCAGCATCGTGACCCCAAAATGCCCAAGGCAGCTGGGCAGGGGCCAGGCGTTGAGAGGGTTTGGGAATGGGCACAGAAATAGAGGGAGAGTCGCAGTCCTGGGGGTCTGAGAGGTTTTCCATTCCCAGTGGGAGTCCTGGCTGGCACAAGGAGGGGGAAGAACGGCTCCGTCCACCTTCCGGTTGGGGTCACCTCTGACCCCAGCCTCTGGCCCTGAGGTGGCCGTGCCCACGGTCCCTCTGCCCACACAGGGTGACTCAGGGCTGAGCTCCAACATCCTGCTCAGGGTGAACACCCCCAGTGAGCTGGACTGACACCAGGGACCCCAAACGTCCCTGTGTGCCCAGCACGAGGTGACCCCGATGTGCCAGGAGCAAGAGGAGAGGCAAGGGGACCCCAAACAGCCCGAGGTGGCCCAGGTGTCCCAGGAGCAAGGACGAGAGGAGGGAGACGTGCAGGACTTGCCCGCAGGCAGGGTCTGAGCAGTCCGGGCTCGCAAATCCCCAGGGGCCGCCACCAGGGCTGTGCTGTCACCCGGGCTGTGCTGTCACCCGGGCTCTGCTGCCACCCGGGCTGTGCTGCCACCCGGGCTGTGCTGCCACCAGGGCTCTGCTGCCACCAGGGCTCTGCTGCCACCAGGGCTGTGCTGCCACCAGGGCTCTGTTGTCACCAGGGCTGTGCTGTCACCCAGGGTTCTGCTGCCACCAGGGCTGTGCTGCCAGCCACGGCTCCGCAGAGCTGCCAGCACTCTCCATCCTCCTCCGGGAAGCTGCCAGGCACAAGTGAAAACCCAATAAATTAAAATGCTGCCCATTTCAGTCTCCTTTAATTGTTCTCTCTCGGCTGAGGTGGCTGATGGTGATTCATCTCCCTGGCAGCGAGTGCCAGACTGCAGGATGGATGTGGGGGATGCAGGAGGAATATTCGGGATGAGTGATGGCTGACAGAGCCGCGCTGCTCCTGGGGAGCTGCTCTCAGCCGGGGGGCTCCTGGCATGTTCAGCCTCCCTGATTCCCGAGCAGCTCCGAGCACACGGGCTCGGGTCAGCGCTGTGCCCTTTACCCCCCCATTTCTCATCTCCCACTTCTCACCTGCCATTATTTACCCGGCAAAAACCAACCCCAGGGCACGGGGAGGGAGGAATTGTGCTGTCCTGGCACTGCCAGGGAGATGCCCCTTTCCCAGGTGGAGAAATGTCCCTGGAAGCTGCAGGGAGGCTCCACTCGTCCCCACCCTTCAGCTCTGAGCAGATGGGGAGGTCCTGCCCGGGGCAGGGGTGCAGAGCACTGTGACAGTCCAGGACAAGGGATCGGGGATTAGGGAAGAGGAGCCCCTTCTTCCTTTCCTCCCGCAGCCCACAGGAAGGTGGGGAAGGCCTGGCAAAGGATGGGACTGTTCTGGTGGGCTTGGAGCAATGGCTGCTGCCTCCTGGGAGGGATGGGACTGTCCGTGACTGTCGTTCCCATCCCTCCGCATCCCTGGAGCTCGGATTGCTGAGGAATTCAGGCTCAAATTGAGCACAGATTGGCCCCTCCCGGTGATTGCAGGGATGCGCTGGTTCCTGGGCGAAATTCCTGACCTCTGGTAGTGGCTAATTACATCAGATCTCCCGGTGCAGACTCGGAGCGGCAGCGAGCCCGGGGTGACAGCGCCGGGAACGTGCAGGACGGGGAGGAGGAAAGCGGGAAAGAGCCGAGGGGAGGGGTTTCATTTGCTCCATTCCCATCCCGCCCCATTCCTTCTCCCGCAGGTTCGGAAAAGGTCCCGGAGCGAGGAGGGGGGAGCTGCACAGCCGGGGGGGACAGGGACGAGCGTGTTCTTCATCAGCGCGGTCCTCTCACGCAGAGAGTGCGTTTGTGTATTTCTGCCTTGTTTCAGTTCTGAAAAGCCAAGCTCTGGAAGGCTGATTTGGAACTAAAGAGGCAGCAGCGAACCTTGGAAATGATTCCTGGAGGAGCTGCAGCTCTCCCTGGCCGGGAGGCACCGGTGTCTCTGAGAGCAGGGGCCACGCATTCCTGCCTGCTGGTCCTTGAAGGGAACATGGAGCTCTGAGGCACCCAGAAAAGCCGAAATATCTGCTAAATGTTGGCAGAGAAGCTGGAATATCCTCGCATCCTAATGCCGGCCAGCAGCAGTGGGGTGGGGGGGACATTCCCAAAGCGCTCCCAAACAGGAGCTGTCCCTGCGCTGACGTTGCCTCGGGGGGTTCTGGATTTGGAATCCTGGGGAGGGAAGGCACAGCCCTGCTGTGAAAACGTGGAAATGTCACCAAAAAGGTCCCCCCGGGCTTGTCGGACCCGCCCAGCCCGGCGGCTTTGGGTGGCCCAGCTCACCCCTCCCGGGGCTGGTGCAGACCCCGAGCCCCAGCTGAGCGCAGAGCCTTTCGCCCGGAGGGAGAACAAAGAGCGTAGCTGAGATTTCGCCTCTTGGGAACTCTGCTGGGTGGGTTTTGGCTGCGTTTCATGGACACTTCATTCTCCAGGGCGACAAAGGCACCCAGGGTGGTGTTTGTGGCTGTCCAGGCTGAAGGGTGATGGAATCCTCTGGTCGCTGCCCTTGCAGCACCGAGAACAGCCACGTCTGGCAGGGCCAGGAGTGCAGCAGGGCCCGGCTCCAGCAGCAATTTAGAAAGGGGGGAGAAGAAAGGGAAAAAGCCAATTACGTGTAATTGGATTCAGTAAACTGAATTATCTCCCCATTAAAGCCGTGCTTGTTTTGTAGATAGTGGGACATTCAAACTATCAAAGGCATTAATTGATTCATCCCCTTTTTCGAGTGCTTTCTCAACAGTGCCTCTATTCAGGAGCTGCAACCTTTTGTTCCCGGGGGGAATGGGAATTATCCAGCCTGTGTTTGTATCCTGGGAGCTCCATTCATTCCGGCCTTTTTGTCGTGGTGCTGTTTTAACTCAGAAAACCGAGCCGAGACTCCTGCAAAACACAATGGAAGGTTTATTTCTCCTTTTGTGCTGCCTTCAGTACTGCTGGAGGTGTAATTTAACCAGGGAGAAGGGCAGAGGGGTGTTCGGAGGCTGATTCTGAGGCAGCCAGATCGCAGGTGTGGGAGGGAAGCCAAGGAACACCCGGAGCCCCTCGGTGGTGCTGGGCGGCTTGGGCTGCACGTTCTCCGCAGCGCCGGGGCTGCACTGAGGCATTTCTGTAATTCCTGTGCCCTCTGCAGCCGCCGGAGACGCTGAGTGAAGGATTTTCCATGCTCCGAGAGCATCCCAAAGGATCCCTGGGCCGGTGCTGACCCCAAAGCCTCGGCGCAGTGCCATAAATAAACACTCCTGCACTGCTGGGACGGCGCTTCCATAGCCGGGGTGTCCAGGAATTGTCCCGTGCCTCTGCCCCTGGGCTGGGCTGAGGGTGCGGCCCCCACATCCTGTGCCTGCCCCAGTGGCCGCTGGATGCTGCGACAGCCGTGGAATCAGCCAGCTCCAGGAGTTACTTAGGCAAATTGAAAGCGCTTTGTCAGATGGGCAGCGTTTCAGGCCGGAATGGTCCCATTGGCATTTCCCTCCTTCGGGATCAATAACTCCTAAAGGATTACAATTTCATTTTTAAAGGGTAATTCGATCAAGAATTTGAAAACAGAGGGCATTCTTAAAATTAAACCTTAATCCGATTTAGTTCTTTTAAAAAATTGTACTTGCAGAAGAAAGGAGAGCAATTTCCAAAGCACCCCTCACCTTGGACTGAAAGGGGAAACTCCTTCTGTATTCCTGGCAGGAATCTGTCCCTTCCCTTTCCTTGACCTGCTCTTCCCCGTGCCAGTTCCATCCAGAACAGTCTCCATTAATTCCCTGAAAAGAATCTTCCCCAAATCCCAAGTTGGGCTGAGTTTTTCAGGGTGGTGCCACCCCTCTTTTTTTTTTCAGGGTGGTCCCGCAGCAGTGGGAGCGGCTGACAGGGAAAAGCTGATTTATTCCATGAAAACATTCCTGCTCTTTTCGTCTCCTGGTGCCTCCTTGGGCACGTCACAGGCAGCTCTGAAAGGGGTTAAAGGAATGGATGGCACGGAAATGACACAGAAAAGGCAAAGAGAACCTGCTCTGCTCTCCTCCAAGAAGAGACATTTTCATGGTTCCTTCTCCTGTTTTTCATCCCTTGCTTCCCAGGCCCGAATCCTGCTGCCCTTTGGAATGACCAATGTCCAGTCAGTGACAGCAAATCCCAAAGCAAATCCCGGGGCACCACAGCGGATTCCCAGAGTGCAGCAGCCCCGGGGGCACTGCAGAAAGCGGCGGGTGGCAAAGGGTGACAAAGAGGGGTGATCCAAACCCCACAGTTCCTTTGGGTTTCCTTAGGAAAACCCATCAAGCCAAGCCTCCCCTAAATAACCCTTTTTGCCATGGACACTGCAGGTGGAGCAGGTGACACCTGGCACAGGGTGATGATAACGAGGATGAGGATGAGGATGAAGACAAGGCCCCACTGCGCTCAAAGCCCCGGCAGAGCTGTCCCCATGAGGACACTGCTCCTGGAGAAGTTCTCCCCCACAGCACATGGAGGGGAAAACATTTCCTGCTCGTGCTCTCCTGCGGAGCTCCGGCTTCTGATCCGCGCTGGGCCGTGCGTGCTCTGAGGGAATCGTGAGGGAAATGCACCAGAGGCCCCAGAGAGCTGGGAGGGAAACGCTCAGCGATGGATTTGTGGGAGGTGATGTCCCAAGCCTCAGGCTGCTGTCGTGGAGCACAGAGGGACCCCAACACAAGGACCCTGCAGAGATTCAGTTCAGGACGTGAAGCTCCTGCAACTGAACGAAAACAGAGAACAAGAAGGGGAGGGAGGGAGTTCTGCTGAACCAGGGGATGGGAGGGGGCAGGAGAGGATTTGCCATAATGAGAACATTTAAGGACATAGCACCATATCCATAGGGTCGGTAAAGCCTTGGAGCAAAATCCAAGGGGAGAGGCACCGGCCTGGGTGGGAAACAGTCTGGGACAGTGGCGGGCTGGTGCCCATCCCCTAATCCCTAATTCCCGGGCAGTTTCCTGTTCTCCTCTGAGCCGAGCGCTCTTCAACAGGAGGGGTTTGGGTGTCTGCACCTCCTCGTGTGAATATATCCAGAATGGCTGTTTTAAATGTAAAAATCATTAACTAATTAATTAATTAATTTTAAACAAAAACATCTAAAAGGTTGGGGAGAGATGGGCTCTTTGTGTTTCTTCAAAGAAATGAATTTTCAATCACAGTTCTCCCTTTGCTTTATGTACCTGACTCAAAACCACCCCCCAAACCCAAAAAACTATTCCCATTTTTTACACATTTCTCTTTCGTGCTGATTATCTGAGCGTGCTGTCACTTCCTGGCTGCAAACACAGTTTTGTCATAATCCCTTCAGAAGAAAAAACCCCCCAAAAAACCCAGGAATGCAGAATATGAATTGCAATGATCTGTCCTTTTCAATTCATGGCTCAAACAAGCAGCTGATTTACAGTGGTGCAGACACTTGCTGCAGGCTAATTAAAACCAACGTATTGTTGGCAGATCATTTATTGAGGGAAAACAAATTGACAAAGGATAAATTAAGTTGCCACACAATTAACTGGGAAAAAAAGTAAAAATATGCCCAGCTGAAATAGGAAATGGATCTGTACATTTATCAATATCTCAGCCAGGGCTGAATGGAGAAGTTTCAGCTTCCCTGCAGAGAAAGAGAAGAAGGAGATGGAGCTGAAATCATCTTGGAGGAATTCTGGGGTTCGGATTTGCAGGGACGGCGGTGAAGGAAGCCAGAGCAGGGCAAGATTCCGTGAATTTGGCAGTCCAGGGGTCTTGTTGGTGCAAGGACAGGAAGGAATTCCTGCCTGAGAGGGCGGGGGGGAGTTGGACTGGAATTCCTGGAGACCCTGAGCCCACGGGTCAGGTGTTCCCCAGGTGGGTTTTCTTGGGTGGTTGGGTTTCTCTGTTTGTGCCTCAGCCTCTGTTCAAAACTGCCAAGAGACTTTGGGGCAGAAAGGTTTGGGTTTATCAGAGGGAAAATGGATTTTACTGTTTTCTACTCAAAAAGAGAAAAAACAAAACGTTCGGAGTAGTGAAAGAAAAGTTTTTTGGTTTGTTTGGGGTTTGGGTTTTTTTGGGACTAAAGGTGCTTCAGGAAAGTGGCTGCTCTGCATGAAAATGCAACTCTTACCAAAATAAAGGGATTCAGTAGAGAATTAAAAATAGAAGTTCAATAGAGAATTAAAAATAGAAGTTCAATAGAGGATTAAAAGTAGTGATTCAATAGAAAATTAAAAGTAGAGATTCAATAGAGAATTGAAAGTAGAGGTTCAAGGGGGTCCCTTTGCCCTGATCCTGGCTGGGAAGGGGTGACACACCCTGGGTTTGCTTCCCTCTGTTCCCACTCCTCTGCACCTGGGATTTCCTTCTGGCCACGCCACTCTGAAGGTCGAGAAACACCAAAAACCAGGCAGCTCAAACCAGACCTGGGCTTGCAGCTCTGATCTGAGGGTGCCAGGAGTCCCTGGGAATTTGAATCATCTTTATTGCCTGCCTCTGACTCATTCCTGGGCCTGACTCAGCCTCCTCCTTAGGATTTTTCCCCCTGTGGAAAACCCAGTTTGGTTTATCCAGAGCTCTGCCTTCCCTTAGATTCAGGGTCACTCTCAGGGGTTTTTGTGCAGCTGTTGTGGCAGCTGTCCCTGTCCTGGCACAGCTCTGCCTCTGCCCTCCCTGGGCACAGCTGGAGCCAAACGCCACCGAGCCCTGCGCTGGTGGCCCCAGGCCCTTCCCATTCCCGAGCCCTCCAGCATTCCCTGCAGCTCCTGCCACCATTCCTGAGCCCTCCAGCATTCCCTGCAGCTCCTGCCACCATTCCCTGCAGCTCTGCCACCATTCCCTGCAGCTCTGCCACCATTCCTGAGCCCTCCAGCATTCCCTGCAGCTCTGCCACCATTCCCTGCAGCTCTGCCACCATTCCTGAGCCCTCCAACATTCCCTGCAGCTCCTGCCACCATTCCCTGCAGCTCTGCCACCATTCCTGAGCCCTCCAGCATTCCCTGAAGCTCTGTCACCATTCCCTGCAGCTCTGCCACCATTCCCTGCAGCTCCTGCCACCATTCCCTGCAGCTCTGCCACCATTCCCTGCAGCTCCTGCCACCATTCCCTGCAGCTCTGGCCACTCAGAGCCCTCATCTGACATCCAGAGGGAGGTTTGGGAGGAGGGAGCCCAGCCAGGGCTGCCCAGGGGCAGAGGAGCCCGAGCTGCTCCTGTGCTCTGGTGGGGACAGGCTGGTGGCCACGGACTGGGCAGCCCTGGACACTGTGCTGGGATCAGATTGATCCAGGGGTGATCCCA
>NW_024581049.1:723078-724904 GCF_017639235.1 Corvus kubaryi
CCCTGGACACTGTGCTGGGATCAGATTGATCCCAGGGGTGATCCCAGGGCCCAGGACATCAGGAAAAGGGAGGGATCAGCTGCTGTGCTGTCAGTTAAATCCCAGAGCCACTCGGGTGGAAAAGCGCTCTGAGATCAGCGAGTGCAGCCCTCCCCAGCGCTGCCAGGGCCACCTCCGGCCACGTCCCCGAGTGCCAGGGATGGGGACTCCACCACGGCCCAGGGCAGCTGTGCCAGGGCTTGATCAACCTTTCAGTGAAGGTATTTTCTCCCATATCCAACCTGAGCCTCCTTTTCTCCAGGCTGAGCCCCCCAGCTCCCTCAGGAGCTCTCCGGACCCTTCTCCTGCTGCTCCAGCCCCGCTGCTGAAGAAAAAACAGGAATGAACCCTCTGAGCCCCAAAATTCTCCATTTGTGCTGCTCAGAGCTGAGCGTGGCATCCCCGAGTCCCACAGGTGAGCGAGGCTGGAGCCACAGCCGGGTTCACCTGCTGGAACCTCCGCAGGGATTTCCGACCTTCGCAATGGGACTGGGGCCGGGGAATTCAGTGACCCAACGCTGCGGGAAAAATCTGCTGGCCTCGGTAATGGGGATGTTTGTTCCTTATTTCTCCCTGGGAAACTTCTCCTGGAGTATTTCTGGGGGAGGAAACAGCGAGCAGAGCGCGGGGTGTGCGTCAGGCCAGAGTTTCATTAGCATGGAGATCAGGTGGGCTCCGAAAGCCCGGCAAAGGCGAGCCGGAGAACAGCTCCAGATGAAATCCCCGCAGCACTTGTGGAGCGCCAGCGTCTGAGGAGGGCGAGCAGCTCGAGGCAGCAGAGGCCTGGCTCTGATGAATTTAATCAGCAGTGGGAACTTTGTTTGTATCAGGCAGAAGGAACAGCCCAGAGCCAGTTGCTGAAGCACATTGTGGTGGAACATATTTTATTTATCACCGAGTGCTGTATCAGAAGGAATTTTCTTCAGATCCTGCCTTCGCCCCGTGTTTTTATTTTGTTTCTCTCATCTGTTCATCTCCCCTCGATGTTTGATGCATTTTTCATCCTCTGCCTTCGCTGGGCTTTGCCTCTCTCCCTCTTTCCCAAAGTTGTCCTGTGTGGGAGTGGTCCCAGGAATTTGGGGCTCTCATGGAAGCTTTTCTTGGGAAAATTCCTCCCCTGGGAACTCCTCCCAGAGCAAACCAGTGGGACCAGTGGGACTCTGAGAGTGCACCTGCCTCGAGCTGCACTCCCACGAGAGACGCCGGAGCTCCATGGAAATTCCAGGCACTGGTTCCACGAGGAAATGAAGACAGCAGTGAGGAAGACACGAGGTGCTGTTCAGCTGCAGCAGAACTCGAGCCAGGTTCAGCCATTTCCCCTCAGGATTCCCAGGAAGGCAGAGGAAACATCTGGGCTTTAGGAGTCGGTTCTGTGGCTGCATTGGGAAACTCCCAGAAATTGGGATTATTTCCCTTCACTCTGGGCACTTTGAGGGATCACAGGCACCTGCTGAGCCCGGTCTGGGTTTATCCTGAGGCTGTGGAGGCCTCTGGAGCCCTGGATTTGGGAAAGGCATCTCCAGCTCAGGCTGGGCTGGCCGTGGAGAGCTGAGCACCCTGTTTTTCCATCTGCCATGGATGGGCAGAGACTCGGAGCACAAAAAAAATCTTCACGATTTCTTCATGATGAAGCAACCAAACTCTATATCTAAGTTACTCCAGAGTCTGTGAGGGAGTCTGGGCATGCCAGGAAAAGTCCAGCCTGGAGCATCTGTGGGCGGTCTGGGGCTGAATTTCCCATGCTCAGGTTTGGGAAAGTCCAGCCTGGATCAGCTGGGGATGGTCTG
>NW_024581049.1:724914-741212 GCF_017639235.1 Corvus kubaryi
GGTTTGGGAAAGTCCAGCCTGGATCAGCTGGGGATGGTCTGGGACTGCCCTTCCTGTGCTGAGTGTGGCACAAGCTGAACAAGCAGCACCTTTGAGTGCCCTCAGCACTGCCCTTCCCAAGCTCCTTCCCGGGGTTTCCCAGCCTGAGCAGAGCTCCCAGAGCAGTCTGTGGATGAGCAGAGGGGGAATTAACGGGGGGTTGAGTGGCTTGGGGTTACACTCAATTAACACTGTTAATGAGTGGGGTCAGCTGATGACTTTCTCTGTCTTTGCCCTGCAGAGGAGCCTCAGGCTGCTGGGCCAGGCACCCGTGGGTGAGCAGGGGGTGCTCAGCCCGGTGGCCGCTCCGGCTGCGGCTGCAGCATTCCCCAGAGCTGTGGGAAGCAGGGAGCCAGCACCGAGCTCGGCCACAGAGCTCACAGGGCCCGGCCCTGGGCCTGATTCAGGCACAGGGAACAAAACCTGGAGCTCTCAGGACTCCGGGTCTGAAACCTCCCCCACGGGGCAGCTACTCCTGCTGCTGCCTGAGGAGAGGAAGAAAGAACAGCTGGGATTTTTTCTTCTTTTGGAAGCGTTTATTCCAAACCCACCGAGCTCTTCGTGCCCCAGGACATAACCAGGAACAGTGCCCTGGGTGCCAGGGCTGCTGCCCGACTCCTGACACGGTTAAACACCGCTGGCCCTGCCTCTCCAGGCCTGGCCACTGCAGACTTGTGGTGCCTCTGCCTCTTTTCAGTCCTGTTCCTTTTTATTTCTGCGTTCGGGCATCGACTCTGCAGCCACGGGGGTCTGGCTTCAGCTGCTTAAATCTTGGGTTTGGTCCAGGGCTTGTCCTGCATGCCCTGTGCCTGAGGAGCTCCCGTGGGCCACTCAGGAGTCCTTGTGTTTGGATTTCTTCATCCAAGGCCTTCCCCAGCCCAAATCCCCATCCCAATCTCTGCTTTCCCCCAGCCAGGAGGGAGTGAAGGTCGTTTGGGTGGAATTGCAGGGTGGCAGGAAATCAGCTCCAAAAGCTCCGAGTGCTTTATGGGAGCAAACCTTGTTCCCATTAGGAAAATCCCGATCTGCTGTGACATTGTGAGGCCGGGCTGGGACGTGCACAGTATTTCCTTGGCATGTCTGGCAGCTGGATCAGTGGTTAATATATCTATTAAATGCTACATCGAGATGTAAGAGCAGCCAATAAAACTTGTTTATTTACCTCTGAAAGCTCTGACAGAGCAGAGCCCATCACTCCCTGGATATATTTCCCCATTCCCATCTCCCAGCTATTGGGAATGACAGCAATAAAAGGAAGAGCCATAGATTTTCTCTCCCAGCCTGCATTTACCGGGGACAAAACAAAGCCTATCAAAATGTGTTTATTTATTTATCTCTCCCTGGAACGCACCCAGAGCGGAAGTCCTGATGTGTTTGTACAATTGCATGGAATATCCAGGAGGGACCAATAACCCCCGGGTCCCTCCCTGGGATCAATCTCCAGGAAAATCGGAGCGTTTGGGCTTTATTGGAATTTATGGCCGCATTTACTGTCCCCAGGCTGGGACAACCAAGGGTTTCCTTGGCTGGCACGTGCGCACTCCCCCCTTCCAGCACCTCCCACCCATCAATTCCCCCAAACTGCCTCCAATTCCGAACGTGAAACATTTCAACCAGGAGTGGGGAGATAAAACGGGGCGTTAGAGCAGCCGGCTGCCTTCGGACAAGCGCAGCAGGAAAATCTGCCATGAGGGTTTCTTTTCCTGCTTCCCCCCGTGGTGACAGTGGCGGTCCCCCCGTGCCTGTTTTCACAGCTTTACCAGCTCCTGGTATTTTCCCAGTGTTGCTCCTGGCTCTGGGCACAGGGAATGGGCTGTGGGCGAGGAGGAGCAGGGGGCAGCTCGACCTTGGTGTTAAATCACCAAATCTCCAAGGTTTGTAAGGAGCAGGATCTCGGTGGGGGCTGGCGGCTGGCAGAGGGGATGCAGGCAGGGGCTCACTGGGATTCCCTCCATCTCTCCCAAAAAGCCAAGGAACACGGGAACAAGGGAATGTTTTGTCGGATTTTTCCACGGCAGAGAGGAGAGCAGAGAGCTGTGACCTCCCCTGGATGGTGCTGCTGACCCAGAGCCCGGCTGAGCTGGGCTCGTTCTCATGTGAACCGCTGCAAAAACCGATTGCACGAGGACCTGAGATTGTTTCTCTGTTATTTTCCCTGCTCCTGTTGTTTGTGTGGTTTTACAAGGTCCCTGCTCACCCGAGGCAGGAGGGGGACTGGGCAAGGTGCTCATCACCCTCCCAGTGTCTCTCCAGCTAATTAGACAGGCGTTAATTACCAGCTCAGGGCTTGGACCTGCTAAATGTGCTCGTGGGAATGAGGGCAGGAGAAAACAGAAGTTCCTTTGTGTGGGAATTCTGTCCAAGGGGAATTTGGGCGCGACTCAGGAGAGGGGGGAATGGTGTTTGCAGGCGTTCCCTGTGCTGCCCAGCACGGCGTTCCCGCTGTGGGAACGTTCTCCGTGCTCACAGCTGCCGTCATTGCGGGATCAGTGCCCACAGTGCTGGGATGGTTCCCGCTCTGGCAGCCGATTTCCTGATGGGAATGGTGATGGACACCGGGAGGAACAACCTCAGCCTGTGCTCCAAAGGTTTGTCCATAACCAGGCCAGGACAGAGCCAGTAAAACCCTGGACAGGAGATCTGGAAACATTCCCTGCACAAGCATTCATTGTCCAGCTCCACGTCTGTCAGGGATGGAGAAGATTCCACCAGCCTCAGTTATCCCAAGGGTTATTCCAGGATTCTCCATCCTGCTGGAGCTGCAGCTCTGGGCAGGGTTTGCCTGTGGGAGGCTCTGTCCCTCTGGAACAGCCCTCGGATCCCACTGACCCTTTGGAAAATCCAGCTGCTGATTTTGCTGCAGAAACAACAATTCTGGAATGCTGCTGATGGAAGGAGGAGGATATTCCCCATTGCTGGGCCTGACAGGGGATTGATCATCTCTCCACAGGGGACAAATCCACGTGGGAAAATCCTCGTTACCCCACCCAAACTGGGCTTCCCTTTCCCTGTTCCCAGCTCGCCTGGGGGCCCCTTGTCCGTGTCAAACCCTTGCAGTGCTGACAAGCGGCTCCTGCCACTCGATGAGGTGGAAAACAGCCCCTGCCAGCCCCGAGTGGATCAGCAGAGGGATGAGAAACGAGCCGTGGGGAGCAGGGCCTGGCCAGGGCTGCGCTAACTGCAGCCAGGGGCACACCGGGATGGATTCCTGGTGGGAAAGGGGCGATGCTCCGGAGCCTTCCCCACGGCTGGCAGGGGCAGGACCGTCTCCGGCGCTCTCCCGAAGCAGCCGAGGGAATAAACAGGCAGAAGGATTCGCCTGCCACGCTTCAACCACCGCCTGTCCCCGTGTGAGGAGCCGAAGCACCGCAGAGGGGGAGGCAGGGAGGAAAATCCCCCTTTGGAACCATCCTGTGTCCGTCCTGCTGCCGTTCTGAGGCTCAGAATTCCGTGCGGCTCCGAGCCCTTCCCTGAGCAGGGGCGGTGGGGGATGAGGGCAGCTCTGCTCCTTCTGTTCCCGGCCGGGTTATAAACAGCCCTGCGTGAGTCTGAGGCAGTCCTGACGGAGGAGAGAGAGGGAGGCACAGAGAGACACGAACACGGAAAAGTGGGAAAAGTGCCTTCCTGCCCCGGCAAAGCGGCCTCGGGGAGCTGCAGCGAGGCTTCGCTTCCACTGCGGCCTCAGCACAGATTTTCTGAGGGGTCAAAGGGGCGCAGAAACCTCAAACCCGGCCTGGTTCCTCTCACTTTCAACCCAGAGTGCTCTGTGATCTCCCAGCTGGCTCTGGATGCTTTTCTCATCCTGGGAGGGGAGCACCAGGCCTGGAATTTTGGTGCGGGAAGGATTCCTCAGGGCTGGCCAAGGAGCTTTGCACAGCAGGGCTGTGCCCTCACCCTGCCCCTCCCACGAAACCTCCCCAAAACCCTCCAAATCCCTGCAAAATCGCTTTTCTACAGGTAGAGTCACAAAACCCCCTAATTTATACCTTTATACATTTCCCATTTTCCCCTTCCCCCCCCCCCTTTTGCCCCAATTCTCACTTATTTTTCCTTAATTTTACCCCCCAACCAGGCGCCGGCTTGCGCCCACCCCCCCCATTTTTCCCTTTTCCCCCCATTTTCCTCTCTTTTCTCCCCGTTTTCCTGCTTCACTCCAGTCTGGCTGGGAACTCCAAGGGGGTGAAAGCAGGAAATTCTGAGCGATCTTGGAGACAGGAACACCTGGAAAAGGGACTGGAGCTGTTCCCCCAGCCCAGCTCCTCCCTCTGGGCTGTCCCTGTGGGGCCCAGACCTCGTGTCCTCTGCCTGGTGACAATTCCCCCAGACTGCCTCAAGCTCTTACTGCTCCTCCAAGACAGATTATTTTGGTTTTACCTTCGGATTTGATTTTTTTTAAGGTTTTTTTTTGGCAGAGCTGCTGCCAATCACGGGGAACGTGGAGCAGATGAGAACTTCTCGGGGTTCCAGCAGCCCTGGTGTGGGCTGTGCCCCGCTGAAGGAGCCCCAAGCTGCTCCATGAGCACTGAAATGCCAGCCCCTGGCACGGTTTGTGTTTAATAACTTTGTGAGTGTGTCAGGCTGGCAATTACCCTGTTCTGCGTTTAAGTTCTAATTTCACCTCTTTTTTTTTCCCCTCTCCCTGCCGCCTGCTGGATGCAATATTCATGTGCTGTTAAATCAAACACTCCATTAACAGCAGCAGAGATAAATATTGAATTAATGGAGTTACCCAGGTTAATGGGATATTCATGGGATGCTGCTGGAGAGAACTGGGTGTGAGATCAGCCCCTGCCCCGGGCCGGGCTCTGCCTGCAGGTACCACAAACACAGCCCAGAATGCTGGGATTTAACTGGGAGACACTGAAATATGCACTGGGAGCACACCGGAGGCCGTGAATGGCGGCAGATGAAGCCAGGACAAGCCCTGAGCCCTGAGCATTCCAGGCTCTCCCGTCCTGCTGAGGAGGGGCCGTATCCACCGGCTCCTGCTGCCGAATAAATTCCCATTTTCCAGCCCCAAATCCTCCGGCTCCTCCAGCCCTGGGCCCTGCCTGGGGCTGAGCAGCTGAGCAGGGACAGCAGGGACACGGGGCAGGGACGGTCCCCTCCTGCTGGGACAAACCCAGAGCCCCCCCCAAAGGAGTGGGAAGGGCAAAATCATGGAATGGTTGGGGCTGGAATTTAAACTCATCCCGTTCCATGGGAAGGGACACCTCCCACTGTGCCAGGCTGCTCCAGCCCCAATGTCCAGCCTGGCCTTGGGCACTGCCAGGGATCCAGGGGCAGCCCCAGCTGCTCTGGCAATTCCATGCCAGCCCCTGCCCACCCTGCCAGGGAACAATTCCTTCCCCAGATCCCATCCAGCCCTGCCCTCTGGCACTGGGAAGCCATTGCCTGGGTCCTGGCCCTGAATCCCTTGTCCCCAGTCCCTCTGCAGCTCTCCTGGAGCCCCTTCAGGCCCTGCAAGGGGCTCGCAGCTCTCCCTGGAGCCTTCTCCTCCTCTCCAGCTGAGCACCCCCAGCTCTCCCAGCCTTACCAGGACGTGTTTATGAACTGTCCCCACCCCTCTGTCCCTAATTCTCTGCTTTGACACCACTCTCCAGTCACTCTCCATATTTTTGTGCCTCACTTCATGAATATTCCAAGTAGGAAACTCATCCTGAAATTGTTTCCTTTTTGTCTTCTCTTGTAGGAAACGTTTGTGTGCAAAGTCTCCCTCGCTTATGTAAATACGGAGGCGGCGGCGTTTGCGCTTCTTTGTTACAAATTAAAAGTTCCCCAACATTTCCAATTAGCTGGAGGGAAAAGCAGCTCGGGAAACATCCCAAAGCCAGCGGGGCTGGAGCAAACGGGGCGTTCCTGGAGGAGACTCCGGGGGAGGGGGAATGGGAATGGGAAGGGAATGGGAACGGAGATTCGTGTCAAGGGGTGGCTGAAAACTTGAGAACCAGGGCAAGGAAATTTCCATGAGGGTTAAACCCAGCTCAGCGTTGTCCCTTGTAGAATCCTGGAATCTCCTGAGCTGGGAGGGACCCACAGGGATCATTGATTCAGCCCCAGGCCCTGCCCAGACACCCCAAATCCCACCCCGGGCATCCCTGGCAGCGCTGCCCAAATGCTCCTGGAGCTCTGGCAGCCTCGGGGCCGTGCCCATTCCCTGGGGAGCCTGGGCAGTGCCCAGCAGCCTCTGGGGGAAGAGCCTTTCCCTGCTCTCCAGCCCTGGCTCATTTTCGAGGCCCCCTGGCTGTCTGAAATCCCAGATTCATCCTTTCCCATCCCCTGCTGCAGACACTGCGGGTACAGCGTGTTCAGACACCCGGAGCCAGCAGAACTCATCCTGACAGGGATGATTTTATTGCCTTCACACCCCACAGCTCGTCCCTCTCCTCCCCAGGGCCAGATAAGAGCTCGGTGTTGCTGTTTAAGGAAAAAAAATCTCGTTTTGGCAGAAATATCGAGAGCTTCGTTGCTTCCCCTCCCTCCCTCCCTCCCTCCTCTTGTAATCTTTGATAAAGAAGAAAGTGTTCTCCCAGAAAGGGATGCTAATTAACAATTAATTCTTTTATCTTCCAGCGCCCGAGACTGGGAGACCTGAAGAAGATGTAGAATAAAATTAGTGGTAATTAGGTTTTTAGAGCATTAAATAAACAGCGACACGGACGCCGCAGAATTAATGTTGTGCATTTCTTTTTAACAATATTTATCCAGGCAGTTTTTGAACAAGGCCCCGTGGCTTTGGCTCCCTCTGACACAGGCAAAGCAGCGCCGAGGAATAATTACACCGAGGCTGCGCCGTGCAAATGGAAGGGTAACGAAGAGGAGCTCGTTAATCGGGGTTGGGTGGCTCTGTGCTGGGATATCACCAACTGGGCTTGGTGTTCCTCTGGAGAACTCGGGAATTGCCTCCCTCCAGCATCCCCAGCCAGGGGCACTGCCTGGGAATCGGCAGCCCTGGGATGAGTCGGAGTCACTGGCACAGGGAGGCTGGAGGGGTGGCCTGGGGACGTCCTGGGGAAGGACAGGGAAGGACACAGAGTCCATCTGCAGTGGGGCAGAGATCACGGGATATCGGAATATCCTGAGATGGAAAAGGGATCATGGAATCCAGCTCCTGGCCCTGCACAGTGGGGCAGAGATCACGGGATAGGAGAATATTCCAGGCTGGAAGGGGCTCACAGGGATCATCAGTCCAACCCCTGGCCCTGCACAGACAGCCCCAAATCCCACCCTGTCCCTGAGAGCCTTTTCCAACCATAATTCCGTGGTTTTCCCCCAGTCCCTGCTGGAACACCCGAATTTCGTGCCCCGATTCCCTGTGGGGTCCGTGCTGTCCCCTGGCAACGCAGTGTGAAGAGGTCACGGATTTCAGCCCCGCGAGCCCACCTCTGTGCCTGACTGCATTTCTCCTTCTCTCCTGCTGCTTTGGGGTTTGGGGGCCCGCCTGGGGAGGGTTTCCCCCGTGTTTACGTGCCCAGCATGTGCCCACTGCCGTCCCAACCGTTCCGGGGTCACGGGCACCGCTGGAATCTCCCGCATACAGACAGGCAGGAAGGGCTGGAGAATCCCAAAATTTGGCTGCTGTTGAGCCGAACCAGCCCGGGCTCCTCCATCCCCCGTTATGGCCGCAGCCGGGGTGGGAGAGGGCGGGGAAGATGTGGATCCCCGCGTGTGGGACAGTTTTACTGCTCAAGGCTGTGCTAATTAAGAAAGGAGCCTCAGCAGATGGATCTTGGACACAGCTCTTAATTAACACTCTCTGCAAAGTCGGAATCGGAGGGGACAGACGGGACAGAGGGGACAGGGCAGGGTCCTGCGGACCCCCCCAAGCCCTGCAGGGATCCGGAGCCTCCCGCTCCGCATCCAGCTCCCGTCATCCTGTCTTAATTAAGGGAAACGTCATCAGTGACAGGCTTCAATCAGGCGCTTAATGAGGAGCTGGCGGGGCGCTGAATGCAATCAGCCCATTGTCATCGGTACCGCGCTGAGGTGACAGCCGGAGGGTGGGAGCGGCCCTGATCCGCTCCCAGGATCCCGCCGGGGATGGGAAACCTGCGGGTCCGTGTGACTCCCGCACGGACATCCCGATTCCATCCATTCCCTGGCGGGCGGCTGGAGCTGCGTTCCCGGCGCTGCCGGGCAGCCTTAGGAGCTCTTTGATCGCTGACCTCGCCCTGCCTGGCTGATTTGCTCTTCCCTTGTCCTTCCTGACAGCTCCTCTTTTCCAGCCCGCTCCGCCCGGGGCTGCGCGGTGCCCTCGGGCAGCTCCGCTTTGCCGGGAGCGGGCACGGCTGCGGAATCGCTGATGCTCCGGCAGCTCCGTGCTGCTCTCTCCTTGTCCTGCCTGGACAGCCCGGCAGCTCCGCGGGAACCCTCTGGAATGGGGGATGGACCATCCCTGCAGGCGGAGCCCTCCGGGAGCTGCCAGAGCCCCGGCACTGCCACCCTGGGTCCCTGGGGCTGCTCCTCCAGCAGACTGCGGAGCGAGGGGAGCGCTGCCCGGCGCTTCCCGGCCTCTCCCGGGTGCGGGATGGCGCTGGCTGCGGAAGGGAGGGGGGATTTCATCCATAAGAGCCGCGATTTTCCCTCCCCCGCTCTCCTCCCTCACTGCCGGCGTTTGAAAGGCGGGATTGAGAGCTCGGGGGCTGCTGCAGATGTGGAGCGGGGCCGCTCCCGGGAGTGCTTCCAGCAGCAGAATTCCGACGGGAGGAAATGGGCCGGCGACACCCCGCAGACAAAGCCGCTTTGGGAAGGATCCTCTGCAGATGCGCTTCCTCCTCATCAGCACTCGCGATCCTCAATGCGGCTCCTTCCCTCGGCCCCGCGCTCAAAGGGGCTGAGATTTCATCCTGGGTTTCTTCCCAGAAGGATGAACCAGAGGAGTGAAAGGGAAAAAAGGGAAGCAGCCGCTCGGGGTGGGCCCGGCCCCCGCGCGGGGAGGATGAATGGGAATTCTGGGTCACACCGGTTCCACTGAAGCTTTGCCAGGAAACTTCTGGAGCTCAGATGGAGCTGGGGTGGGAGCTGGGATGGGGCTGGGCTGGATTTCGCGCTCCCAATAAAAGGATGGAGCATTTTCGTTCCTTCAGAGCTTCCTGTGGGCTGGTTTTCATCGCTCCCCCAAGGTGACAGCAGCCTTGAGAATTCCAGGATCGCTGAGTTTGGAAAAAACCTCCGGGATCACCGAGTCCGAGCCGCGCCCCTTCCCCACCTTGTCCCCAGCCCAGAGCACTCAGTGCAACCTCCAGGAATTCCCTGGGCACCTCCAGGGATGGGGACTCCAAACCTCCCTGGGCAGCCCCTGCCAAGGCCTGGCTAAAAGGGAACATCCTCCAATCCTCCTTTATCCTGGAGCAAAGGAGGCTCAGGGGGGCCCTTGTGGCTCTGCACAAGTCCCTGACAGGAGGGGGCAGCCGGGGGGGTCGGGCTCTGCTGGCAGGGAACAGGGACAGGAGGAGAGGGAACGGCCTCAGGCTGGGCCAGGGCAGGCTCAGGGTGGGCAGCAGCAGGAATTTCCCCATGGAAAGGGTGCTCAGGGATTGGAATTGCCCAGGGAGGTTTGGAGTGCCCATCCCTGGAGGTGCCTAAGGAATTCCTGGAGGTGGCACTGAGTGCTCTGGGCTGGGAACAAGGTGGGGATGGGGCACAGCTTGGACACGATGACCTTGGAGGGCTTTTCCAACCTCAGTGATCCTGGGATTCTCTGATCCCATGAAAGGGATGGTGCCGTGGGGTGGCATCTCCAGTATTTCGGGACCTGGAGCAGAGCAGGGTTGGAGGCAGAGCTGGAGCTGGTGGGGATGGAGCTGCCTGGGGCTGTGCTGGAACGGGGATGGAATGTGGAGAATGGGGATGGAATGAGGAGAACGGAAGGAAATCAGCAATTCCACCAGCAATTCCCAGGTCCTGCCACAGGAGACCTTACCTGAGTGGAAATTCCTGTTCCTGGTGCTGATCTTTGTAGGAGGCCTGGAGGAGCTGTGGATGGTCTGGAGCGGTGGGAGGCAGAGCCCCAGAGCCCATCCCAGAGCTTCCCAAGGAAAGCCAGGCAGGAAAACCTCTGGCTGGGAGAGTTCCTGGTGAGGGGCAGATTTTGTTAACCTACAGCACCTTTTTAAGGGTGAGGAACAGGAAACGTTGGAAAACCAAAGGCAAGGGAATCCCTTGGCAGTTCCAACACCTTGAACAGTGCTGGTTGTTTCTTTTCACCCAAATCTCTGAATTTCGGTTTTTGTTTTAAGCAAAAAACATTTTTAATGTCCCTGTCTGTGCCCTTCTCCCCCACTGCCTGCAAACCCAGCTTTATTTTTTCTGCAAACAACATTTCTCCAGCCCCCAAATCCCAACCAAAACATGCTCCATGAATTTGAATGCCAAGTTATTTTCTGATGGTTCTTTCTGGAAAGTGGTTTGGGGTTGTTGTTTTTTTTTTTGGTTTTTTTTTTTTTTTGTCTCTTTTGTACTCGAGTTCAAATATTTTCAGAGCAAAACAGTGGCAAAACATTTTTAATCGGGAGCTCTTTTATCCAAATCCTTCATTGAGGAAACAGCTCCGGTGTGGTTTTGTTTCCCTGCGTCTCATTGAATGCATTAAACCAGCTTTCATTTCAATGACCTTTTTTCTTTATTTGATTCAGGGAGGGTGAGTGGGGGAAAAAAAAGAAAAAAATCGGATTCTTCTTTGATGGAACAACTGCAGGAAAAGGTTTCCATCTCGGGCAGAATGAAAATGAGGGTGTGAATGTTCTCTCCCACCAAGGGACCTGTGGAGAAGCTTTAAAAAAGCCACAAATCCAAAATAAACCAAACAGTTGTTTCTGTTAGGAGCGGTTTGGTTTGTTCTTCCCTGGAACAATCCCGAGCCTCTGGATGCCCAGACTGCTGGGGAAATCACGGAATTAGAGGATGGTTACGGTTGGAAAAGACCTCCAAGAGCAGCAACCTTTGACTGGATCCCACTGAGCCGAATCTCCAAGTGCCACATCCGCTCGTCTTTGGGCACTTGCAGGGATGTGACCCCAGCTCTGCCCTGGGCAGCCGTGGGTAACCCTTCCATGAGGAAATTCCTGCTGATGTCCAGCCTGGAGCTCCCCTGGCACAGCCTGAGCCCGTTCCCCTTGTCCTGCCCTGCAGCACACCAGGGCTGGCTCCGAGTTCGGGAGCTCCAGGGATCCAGGAAGGCCTTGGGATGCTCCATGAAGGCATCCAGGAGTGAAGGGACAGGGTGATTCCAGCTCCAGGGGCTGGATGGGAGCATCCTGTGGGTGCCACGATCCCTTGGGCACCACATTCCCTTGGATATCGTGTTCCCCTGGGTGCCACCATCCCTTGGGTACCACATTTCCTTGGATATTGTGTTTCCTTGGATACCACACTCCTCGCTGGGCAGAGGCTGGGCTTTGAACAGCCCCAGGCTCCGGCTCCACAGCCCCAGCCTTTCCCAAGGGATTTTTCCTGGTGAGAGCAGCTCCCAGGATGAGCCTGCTGGGATCCCCTGAGGTGGGCAGAGAATGGAAGGCAGGAGAGGTGGATTTTCTTTCCCAGCCTTTGTCCTCCTTTGGGGTGGAGGTTTCCAGCCAGGATCGAGCAGAGGATCCCTGGGATCTGAGCTGGAGCTGAGCTCCAGCCTCACCCCGGTAATCCCAGCACAGGGGTGACCCTGAGGTGATTCTGCTCTCATCCCACCCTGCCCAGGAGCTCTCCTTGGATCCGTGGGTTCCTCCTTCCGCTGCTGCTCTGGGCAAAACCAAACAACCACAAAAAACCCCCAAAACCAAAACCAAAACCAAGAACAAACCCCAAACCCAAACCGAGCCTCGCAGCTTCATTTTCCAGTCTCCAGAGATGTCGGAGCAGAGGCGGCCACGGAATGAAGGTCTCACATTCCCAGGAAAGAAATCAGACGTCGATTGGCAAGTGGAATCCTGCCCAGCCTGCCTGGAATCCCCAGCGAGCCCATCCAGCACGGCTGGGGCCCTTCCCACTCTCCAAACGCGTTTCTCAATCTGTTCCTCCAAGCCTGAAGGACCGGGGGGATCCCATCCCACTTCCCAATTCCCTGCTTGGACAGGAATGCCGAGCTCAAGCTCTCCTCTGCACCTCTGGGCTCGTGTCTGGGGTTTCTGGAGGATCGGGAGGGTTCGGGTGTTCCCAGAACCGTCGGCAGCAGCAGATCAGACCCCGGGCCGCTCTCGCAGCAGCTTGGATTTGTTCTTTGCCCTCTGATGGCTCCGGGCCGTTCTCCTGTGACGAGGGAAACGGTGCCGTGCAGTTCCCGGGCATTTTATGGGATCAGCCTGGGTCCCTGAGCTCTCGTTGGGGGGAGTGAGAAGCAAAACGTGTCCCGGGGACATCGGGGGCTGGTGTGACAAAATCGGGCACTGGAGAGGGGATTAACCCTGGGCCCAAAGATCAGCAACCCCACGGAGGGCAGGAGCGGGAGCGGGAGCAGAAGAGGGAGAGGGAGAGGGAGAGGGAGCGGGAGAGGGAGAGGGAGCGGGAGTGGGAGAGGGAGCAGAAGAGAGAGAGGGAGAGGGAGAGGGAGAGGGAGAGGGAGAGGGAGGGGGAGAGGGAGCGGGAGAGGGAGCGGGAGAGGGAGAGGGAGCGGGAGAGGGAGAGGCAGCGGGAGAGGGAGCAGGAGTGGGAGAGGGAGAGGGAGCGGGAGAGGGAGAGGGAGCGGGAGAGGGAGAGGAAGAGGGAGAGGAAGAGGGAGAGGAAGAGGGAGTGGGAGAGGGAGCGGGAGAGGGAGCGGGAGCGGGAGAGGGAGCGGGAGATGAGGGAGAGGGAGCGGGAGAGATAGCGGGAGATGAGGGAGAGGGAGATGAGGGAGAGGGAGCAGGAGCGGAAACGGGAGCGGGGTCACCATGGGATCACCTCTGCCCCCGAACACGAGGCTGCTGCCCAGGGAAACTGAGCTCCCAGCCCGGAGAAATGAGAGCAGCAGCCCCGGCAGAGGAATGGGGAGGGCAGAGCCTGAGGATGGATCAGCTCCAGTCACAACCTCCCCTGGCCTTTCCTCAAGGAAATACAGCGGCTTCGGTGCCCTGGGAATTCACGTTGATATCCCACTGCTGGACCTGGGCCCTGGGAATCTCCATCCAGGCAAAGCCGGACCCCTGAGCCCTGGGAGTCCCCCACCAGCCCTCACCTGTGCCCGGTCCATGCAGTTCAGTTCCTCTCCCTCCCTCCCAGCCTCTCCCTCTGCCCATCCTCGGTCCCTGCCTCCGGTGCAGCCCCCTGAACCTCGGGAATTCACATAATTCCCAGGCTGTCCTTCCCCTCACCTGGAGCTGCCTGGTCTGCCCGGATCACCTCGGGGTTAATGAGGGCACCGGGCACGGGCAGGGGCACGGGAGCCGTGGTTATCCCAGGCTCATGGGATCAGCCAGGCTGGAAAAGGCCTTTGGGATCATCGAGTCCCACCTGAGACCCGACAGCCCCTTGGCCCCAGCCCGTGGCACTGAGTGCCGCATCCGGGCCGTCCTTAAACACCTCCAGGGATGGGGACTCCAAACCTCCCATTCCAGTGCCCAATGCCCCCATTCCAATGCCCCCATTCCAATTCCCCCATTGCAATTCCCATTCCAATCCAGCCCATTTTGGCTCATTCCGGGGAGGAACCAGCACCATTCCCCAGATCCAGGGGCAGGGATGAGAAGGCAGCACAGGGAAGGATTCCCAGGGGCCCGGTGTGCCCAGAGGATGAACAGGGAGCCCCTGGCCGGATCCAAGGAGCGATTCCAGCCTCCCGCAGCCTCCTCCTGGTCCCGCACGCCCCGCGGAGCTGCTATTTTTGTTTTGTTTTGTTTTTTATTAATTTTTTTTATTTATTCAGCTTTATTCGCTGCCGAGGTTGAACACATCAAAGCTCGCCGCTGCGGTGCCGATGACAGGCGGCTAATTGGTGTTCTCGTTAATTACCGCCAGTGACAAGGACAGGAGCCGGGCGCGGGGGTGCCGGGCTGGCTTTGGGGGGGTGCCCGCTGTCATTTGTATTCGCGTGGGGACATCTAGTGACCGCGGCGACGAGCGCAGAGCAGCCCGGCCATGGGCAGCCGGGGTTCCAGCCGCTCCGGCTTCCCGCAGCCCAGCGCCGGAATTCCAGCGCCGCTGCTGCTCCGCCTCCCCTCCACCCCAAGGACACCCCAAAGAGGGTTCGTCTCGGGGCCTTGTGTGTCCCGCCACGGGCCAGGGCACCCCCAAAGCTGTGCCACCCCACGGGGTCCGTGCCAGGCTCCATCCAGCGGGGTGAGGTGTGGGATGAGCCCGAAGAGCAGAGCCTGGCACAGCACCGGGCTCCTCTGGTGCCCGGGCAGGGTCACAGTGCCAGGGACACCCCTGTGCCAGGGGCTGTGTGGCGTGAGCCCCCTCTGACCACCCCAGGGGTAGCACCGGGAAACAGACGGCTCCCAGTGCTCCCAGTTCAGCTCCTGCAGCTCCCATTCCCCCTCACCTCTGGATAAATCCCAGCGCCATCAGCAGAGCCAGCCTGGCTCCTGTTCCCGTGTCCGTCCCTCAGGGCTGCTCTCGTTCCATGGGTGGCACCTGGAGCCGGGTGTCCTGCAGGCACCTCTGACCCTGCAGCTGCTGCCCCCGTCCCTGCTGTGCTGCTGTCCCCAATGTCCTCACAGCCTCCCCTGCAGAGGACGAGCGCAGCTGGGCTTTCGGTCATTGCTGCTCCAGAGCTGCCAGGCTCACCCGGGCCTGCAGCTTTTCCCTCCTGGATCTGCCACTGTCCCTGTCACACCCCCAGCTCGCTGTGCTCGGGGATCTGCTGCTGCCCCAGCCTGGTTTGGGTGGGAAGGGACCTAAATCCCACCCAGTGCCACCCCTGCCCTGGCAGGGACACCTCCCGCTGTCCCAGGCTGCTCCCAGCCCCAGTGTCCAGCCTGGCCCAGGGATCCAGGGGCAGCCCCAGCTGCCCTGTGCCAGGGCCCAGAGGAATCGGGCAAAATATTCCAGGGCAAAAGAATTTTTATCCCTGATAAGAAATGAGTTTATGGATCTTTCCAGAACAGGCTGGGGTACGGACAAATGGAAGAGTTTGGTAACAAAATGTGCCCCACACAATCCCACAGTGAGGGTGGGAGCAGAGCTGCCCTCCAAGCCCCAGGGCCCATCCCCGTCCCTGTCCCTGTCCCTGTTCCTGTCCCTGTCCCCGTCCCTTCCCTCTGGGAGCTCCCTCACTTCATTCCCGTGTTTCCAGGAGGAAAGGGTCTGTGGGGCTGAGGGTTTCCCACCTCTGCCCTAAAGGCTGTGATGCCTTGAGAGGCCACCTGAAAACAGAGACTGGACAGGAGAAGGGAAATAAAGGCAGGGATTTGTTTGAAAGGCCTTCAAAGGTACCCCTGGGGGCCAGAGGCCACTGCCCAGATGGGCCCCAAGGTGGACGGCAGGGCACGAGTTCTTCCCACTTTTATAGGTTGGGTTCATTTGCATAGCAGGGTTAATTCTCCAATTAAAGCTTCAGTTAATGAGGTAATTCCCCTCAGCTTGCCCCCCTTTAGAGGCTCTTTGCTTTATACTTTTTGGGCCTAGGACGGTCTGGGTGTCCCTGGAGAGCAGGCCCAGAGAGGCTTTGTTCTGTCTGCCCAGCACAGAGAGCAGAAGTGAACCGGCCACGAGAAACTCCAGAGTTACTCACTGGGCAGTGCAGGGTTTGGAAAATAGGAAAGTTAAAACCTAAGGCATCAGATCCAGCCCCAAAACCACTTCCACTTTTATCGTTGCACCTCCCTCCCCCAATTTCCATCCACCTTAAATCATCCCCTTCCACCTGCTGCTATCAAGATCTCCCCCACATGGATCTGAAATTAATCCTGTATTTCCCCAAGCAGACCTCGCTATCAGTAATTAACTTTCTTCCAATTAGCTGCTGAGACACCGCGGCCGATTTATGGCCATGGTGATAAAATCCCAAATCCAGGGGATTGCGCTGGAGGTGCAGGAAAGGGCAGGGAGTGATTTCCCCTGGGGAATTATGAATTTTACGCTGCTCTGGAAGGTCCAACCACAGAATCCTGGAGATTCCAGGAGCCCTGGCCCAGGATCCAGGTGGGACCACTGGGATACCCCAGAGCTCTGGGCCAGGAGCTCCCTGTGTCACCTGAGCCCTGCTGTGACCCCAGGGACATCCCTGCCACCCTGGGGCATCCCTGCCACCCCAAGGACATCCCCACTGTAACCCCTGGGACATCTCTGCCACCTTGGGGACACCCCTGCCACCCTGGGGACACCCCTGCCACCCCAGGGACATCCCTGCT
>NW_024581049.1:741222-751117 GCF_017639235.1 Corvus kubaryi
TCCCTGCCACCCTGGGGACACCCCTGCCACCCCAGGGACATCCCTGCCACCCTGGGGACATCTCTGCCACCCTGGGGACATCCCTGCCACCCCAGGCCCTGCCAAGAGCTGCTGTTGGGGTCGTGGACAGGTCCCACCACGCAGGATGGAGAACCAGAGGGACTGAGGGTCCTCAGGGAAGTGACACCTCATTGTTCAGCTGGAAAACCCCCGTGTCCCTCGTCAGCCGGCCTCAGGACAGCCCCTGGTCTCCAGAGCAAGAATTCCTCCTTCCTGCCCATCCCCACAGCCCTTTCAGGATGCTCTGAATTCTTGGGATTCACTTCCTTCAGCCAGGAGAGGGGAAAACCACCCTGATCCCCCCCAGGAACCCCTGAGGGCAGGGAGCTGCTCCCATTTATTGGGATCCCATCTGATCCGTGCGGTTCGGAGCGGTGGGAGCAGCCGAACACCACAAGCTCTGCAAGCCCCACAGGACAGCTCCTGCCCTGAGCGGTGATTAAACAAGAAATAAAGAAATCCAGATTTATGCTTTATGCCTGCAGTTAAAGCCATTCCAATCTATGGCCAGAGCTCTGATCCTCGGGAAGCTCCTCCCTGCAGGAATTACAGGGGGAATGTTCCCGGCTCCCGTGGAGCTTCCCCCCGAGTCAAACAGAAAATGAGAAATAATTTGCACAACA
Organism: Corvus kubaryi; assembly: GCF_017639235.1. NCBI lineage: Eukaryota > Metazoa > Chordata > Aves > Passeriformes > Corvidae > Corvus > Corvus kubaryi. The sequence continues at coordinate 741,906 of NW_024581049.1, forward strand.
TAAATCCAGCAGCACCTTGAAGTGCCTGATCCCCGAATTACCCCAGAGGAGCGAGCAGAGGAACTCCAGAGCCGTTCCCAAGGGAATTCCTGCAGCCCCAGAGGGCTTCCAGGGCCCGAGGGTGCCTGGAGAGAAATCCCAGCAGTGCCTGGTGTGCTCCGTGCCCGTTTCCAGGGTGGGAGCATTGCCAGCTGCTGCTGAGAGATGTGAGCGAGCTCCAGGCCCGGGCGTTCACTGCCAGCCACCTTTAATTGGGTTTCTGCCGGCCCTGGGTTACAACAGCAGCGACCTGCGGGAGGAAATTGCTGCCCCAGAGGGAAAATGCCTTTTCCCAGAGGAAATTGCTTCCCTCTGCCCTGGGGAGCCTCAGGCTTCAGGAAAAAGTGAAACAAGGATGTTTTCCCATGCCCAAAGGACAAAAATTTATGGATTGCTTTACCTGAAGACCCAAAGGAACTTGGGGCTGGGTGGGACGTTTATAAATCATCTTATCTGAAAATCTAAAGGAACTTGGGATTTTGGGGACAAATGCTATAAATTATTTTGCCTGGAAATCTAAAGGGATTTGGGACTTGGTGGGACAACTTTTTATGACTTGTTTTGCCAGAAAATCTAAAGGAACTTGGGACTTGGTTGCAAAGTGGAAAGAAGGAGCGGGCGTATGTAAGCCCATAAAATGATGGAATGGTTTGGACTGGAAGGGACCTGTAAAGGTCACCTGGTCAGCGAGTAGGGACACCTTCAACGAGATCAGTTTGCTCCAACGCCATCCAAACCGGCCTTGAATATTCCCAGGAATGTGGCGTCCCCAGCCCTCTGGAAAATCTCCTCCAAAGGAAAGGGAAAGGAGCTCCCGGTGTGCAGCGGGATCGTTTCCCTCCTCCGGCATCCAGCCCTTCTCCAGCCCATCCCTGCGGGATGAGGGATGCGGAATGCTGTGTTTGACTGCGAAGCATCCTTTGCTTCCCAGACAAGCGCGATGAGCTGCGGGAAAGGCGCGGGGATTCTCCTCTCCCGGCTCCCATCGCGCCCCTGGGCGATCCATTAGTGCGGCCTAATTAGAATGTCAAAAGCCCGGTGACTAATTGACTTCGGGACGGCTTTTGTCGTTTTAAGGAGAAGGGGGAAGAAGGATTGTTAATTAGTTTAGTTCCGCGTTATCTGCACCACAGCCCCGAACGTTCCCCACAGCAGCAATTGAAGCTCCTTTTGGTTTTGTTATTCATGGCCCAGTCCGAGGTTGGGATTTTCCCGGGTGAGGGGTGATCCAGAGTTTAGCCGGGATTGGGGTTTTGATGAGCAAAAACCAGAGAAATCTGGAGAGCGATGGACGGGAGGGATGGGCAGAGAAACTCCGGGAGAAACGCAGAGGGAAAAATGGATATAACGGCTTTTCTCCATAAAAAACCCACAGGGAAGGAGAGCTGCTGTGTCTGTGCTCCCGAAACAAGGAACTCCAGGATCCAGGAGGGATCCAGTCCCCCGGGTCCTGCCTGGAGGTGCCTTGCAGGAGCGATGCTCAGGATCAGCTCCTTTCATCCCAAGAGCTGGGATTGGAATCCCTGCCCCCGGGAATGGCCCTGCCTGGCTCAGCCTCCCCAGAAAGGCTGGAAATTTTTTTCTTCCCCCCCCAAAAATGAGTTTTATGGAAGTTTTTGGGTTCGCTGGAACTGGGCAAAGTGGGCTGAGGGGTGGAGGCAAAGATCCAGCCAGGAATTTCTCCGCTTTCCTGGAAAATCAGGGAAACAGCTTCATCTGCAGGATGACAGCAGTGCTGCCTTCCCACGTGGGCATTTCCATGCTGGAATTAAAATCAAATCCATCTTCCACATCCTGAGGCCATGAAATTTCTCCTTCTCAGGCATTTAAAGAATAAATAAATAAGCACATAAGGAAATTACCCACGGGAGCTCAATCCCATTGTGGGCAAAGGGATTACAGCTGGAAATAAAAGAAAATTAATTAATGATTAACCTTATCAGACGGGGGTGGATTCTGATCAGCTGATGGAAGAGAGGGGAAAATGGAAGAGGAGAAAAAAAGAGTGAGGAGCAAGGAAAAAAGCTGAGAACCAGAAGGTGCAGAAACAACTTCTACTTTCCTGCAGGGGTTCTGTGCTCCCGTTTTAAGTCTATTTAAGATGGAAAGTGATTCCACGTGAGGAAAACCATTCCTTGGGTGGCAGCGGGGACTCGCAGCCCTGGGAGAGGGGGTTAAGAGGTACCTGCGTGTCTGAATCTGCTCTCATTCCCACAGAGAGGCTCAGGCGCTCCCACAGGGGCACTTGGAACAATCCCACAAATGATGGCAACAGGATCTGCTCCTCCCGAGCCACAGATAAGAAACATCCACAGTTCGTGAGTAGGATTAGACAAGAGGTCACCCCAAGAGGTTTGGGAGCTCCTGGGTTACCCCAGGTCCGGGATACTCAGGATTTCCCTGGGAGGGTGAGGCTTTGCCACCGAGAGCTGCCCGCAGTCCTTGACCCAGTGCTGGACCCGTCCCTGCGTCCCCAGGAGGGAAATGGATGATTTGGGCCGCAAAGGGAGCTCTGTCCGGAGAGCAGGCTCTGGATTTCTCTCTGGGCTCGTTTCTCCCCTTCGCTAAGAGGATCTGACATGAGCTGATTTCCTCCCGTAAGGAGCCCTGGGAGGGGTGCTGCTGTCAGGTAACCTCCTCAGCACTCACACAAAGGACGACGCTGGCTTCCAGATTTCCAGCAAACTTTTAATATTTCCCCAAAACCAAACCACATCTGCTCTGCTGACACTTCTGAACAGGCCAAGTCGCCCCGAAAAGCTTTTCTCGCGTTGTCTCAAGTATAAATATTTTGATACAAAAAATAAAACCCCATAAACAAACCCCAAAACCCCACAAACCTCCCCCAAGGCATCCGGCGGTGCCGTGGGGACCCGTGGCCAGCTACAGCTGCAGGGACGGGCAGCCCCAGGTGCTCCCAGCCCCCATTCCCAGGGAATCCAGGAGCAGAAGAGTCTGAACGGTCTGGGCTGAGCTCGGAAGGTGCTTCGAGGCGTGGGGTGAGCCAGGGAGCCTCTGGTGGGCACAGGGATCGAGGCTCTGCTTCCAGGGCAGCTCAGGCAGCGTTCCCGGGGTGGGGCGATGGGCTGGAGCTCCAGCTGAGGGTGTGGGGACACAGCAGGGCACATCTGGCTGGGGTCAGAGCCACAGGGAGCCCCTGGGCCTTGTCAGGATCGCCCAGAGCAGGGGACACCGGGCTGGTGTCACTCGGAGGCACAGAGGGATGTCCCCTGCACGTCCCTCGGAGCGGGCCCAGCTCAGGGCGCTGGGACGCTGCCCCCATTCCCTGCTGGGAAAGCTTCTCCCGTTGCTGTTCCACAGCTCTGGACAGACCCAAGCAGGAGCAGCCCGTCCCTGTCTGCAGAGCATGCTCAGGATCAGGACTAAACCTCGCCTGATTCCTGACCACAGCCAGGAGCTCAGCTTTGGCGTTTACCCAGCAGCTGAGGGCGATCCGAGCCACTCTGACTTTTAAATTAAATTATCTCATGCATAGAAACTAAAGCTGCAGCAGAGGATTCACAGAACTCACCATCAAGGACTCCTTAACACATTAATATATATTAAGCTTTAAATAAAAAATCTTTCCAGGTTTGGGTTTTTTTTAATATATGCACTCTATAGATGCAACAAACTTGAGCCTGGTCTCTCAGTCACACGCCGTGCTCTGCCCTTTATACAAAGTCTGCTCTACTGTTCTAATTCTTCCTTTTAAACAAATGCAGGTAGCCTAGACCTTAAAAAAAGCTGCCCAGAGCCCCGGGGCTGAGCTGCCCTCCCTGACAAGTGGAGCAGTTCTGGTTCTGTGACATTGGGAAGGAGGTGAAAAACTGCTGTGCTGGGGCTTTAGATGATCTTGTTCTCCAGGGCTTCGATCCTTTTGGCCACAGCTTCCAGTGAGGAGGAGTTAAGGAGGAAAAACGACAGGGAATGTTGGGAGGGGGAGTTTTTATGTGGGCACAGAGTGATGGGGTGAGGTTTGAACTAAAAGACGAGGGGTTTAGATGGGATATTGGGAAGGAATTGCTCCTTGGGAGAGTGGTGAGGCCACGGAATGAAATTCCCAGAGCAGCTGTGGCTGCCCCTGGATCCCTGGCAGTGCCCAAGGCCAGGCTGGACACTGAGGCTGGGAGCAGCCTGGCACAGTGGGAGGTGTCCCTGCCAGGGCAGGGGTGGGATGGGATGGGATTTAGGCCCCTTCCCACCCAAACCACTCCAGGATTCCATGATCCCAGGCTGAGGATGGAAGTGCTGCCCTGCCGGGAGCAGGAGCAGAGGGAATCTGCCCCCATCCCCTCTGGCTCTCCCAGCCCTGCTTAGGCTGATGGATTTCAGCGGAGGCAGGAGCCGTCTGTGCTCACATGTCCTCCCACAGCCATGGATTCACTCAGAAACGAGGAGCAAACCCGGGAGCTGAACACTGGGGAGTGTTGGGGGGAGCTGCCGGAGCTCCTGGCCCCGAGGAGAGGAGCAGAGCGCTTTTCCTGGAGTTCCAGAGCAGCTTTCTGCTCCTGTCGCTGACTCCTGCTCCTGGGTGTCTGGGAGAGGCACCCGCGGGGGCAGAGCTGTGAGTTCCCGCGGCCTCTGCACCACACAGGTCACGGATCTCGCTCCGCTCGGCTCCAGAGGAGGAACGGACCCGCGCGGGTGCCACAGCAGGGCCCAGAAACGCGGGAGGAGATCAGAACGTTGCTTTTAAAATTGGATCCTCTCCTGATGCTCAGTGGTAAGAAATCTCCCCTGCCCCTGTGAGCCACCCGAGGCTCCACGGATTCCCCTCCCCATGGGAAGTTTTAATCCTACTCACAATTTTTCGTGGCTCTTTTTTCTCTTTCAGCCACTTTAGGAAGGGCCCAGCAGGGCAGAACTCAGCCCCACCAGGTCGGTTCTGGTGGGATCCAACTCACCTGGCCAGAGATGCTTCCAGGGAACGGCTCCATCGGGATTTATCTCCCAGCACTGAGTTTTGGCCAGCTGGGACAACTTGGGATGGGTGGATGCACCCCCCTGGATTAGCCAGACCACCCACTCTGCAGTCGGAGGTGTTTGGCTGCAGAGGACCCTCTGTCCCTGCAGTGCCTGCAGGAATTCCAGCAGCGCTGGATGTTTGCTCTGGGGGAATTCGCTGCCATGGAAAGGATCCCATCCACAGAGCTGGGATGGATCAGCTGGAAGGGTTTTTGTGCCCTCAGCCCAGCCCCAGCCACGGCTGCTCTCAGCCCTCCCATTCCAGCTGCCTCAGGGCCTGCAGCCCCATCTTCCCACAATCCCAGACTCCCAGAGCTTGGAAAAGCTCTCCAGGGTCATCAAGTCCAATTTCTGACCAACCTCCACCTTGCCACCAGCCCCGAGCTCTGAGCGCCACCTCCAGCCCCCCTCAGTGCCTCATTCCACCTTCCTGAAGCCCAACCCAACTCCTTCCCTCGGGAACAGACCTTCCCTGTGGCCCCTCCGGAAATCCCAGCCCAGCCCAGCCAGTCCTGGACGAGCTTCCAAAGGATATGTTTCTGCTGCAAGGAGCTGATGAGGTCTTCTACTTTGGTCTGGAACTTCACAATGGATTTGCACTCACACGGATCCTCCTCTGTGGGTCACAACAGCAAGGGATGAGTGGCACAAAAAAATTGATTTAACCAAAATCCCTGAGCCCAGTGAAACAGAACAATTCTTCTTGTCCTGGTCAGAGACAGGAAGGAAATCAAAATATAATTCTTTCTAATTATCTGACTGATCTCTTCTGGCTTTAACTGGAGATGAGTGGAGAATGTCACAAATTCTTGTTATTTCGGCTGTGAAAAGTTTTCCCTGGATTTCCAGTTCTCTAAAAACCCACTGAGCTCTGCTCCTGATGCCTCAAGTTTGCCCTAAAATTGGGATCCGACCAACCACAAACCAACCTCTGTGTCCCCAACAATGTCCAGTGAACGTCTTGGTGGCACTGCTGCCACCAAGTCTGGTTTGAGCTTCGCTTGGGTAACTCCAGTCCTTGAGCGGGTGGAACCACGAGCATTAATCAGTTTGCTAATTTGTGTCACTAATTTACATCTGTTCTTCAAGGAGAATTAACTGAGACTGGAGCAGGAGGGAAAAGGGGCGGGGAAGGAAAGGGAGGGGTTACGAGGCCTCGCTGAGTTGAGCAAACTGAAGGAGGAAATAAAAGCGAGAATTTTTGAAGGAAAGGAACCACTTGCACCAAAACACAGTGGGTTTAAAGCAGCCAGGAGTAACCTAAAGCTGGAGATTAACAGAAGATTTCCAGGCAGCCTTGAGAAATACAAACTGGCACTGGGAATCAAAGGAATGCAAATATCTCCTTGCCTTCCCTTTATTTTTAGTACTCAAATGCAAACGTATTTACCCAAATTGGTGTCTTACAAACAAAGAGTTTTTCTGAAATCTCCTTTTCTTTTTTTGAAGGCTGAAGCCTGAATGTGTTTGAATGATCTTTAAGTGCAATTTGTTGGGGGTTTCATGTAGATCCCATCCTCTTGTTCTCGGATTGATCCCACTTTTTTAAGGAGAATTGGCAAAGAGTCTCTGCCTTGCAATCCTGGCTCTGCAGACACAGGGATTATCCCTCTCCAGCTTCTCCAGGAGAAAAGGAGATCCCATCTTTAGGAATCTGGGGACAAATTCATAACTTCTGAAGGAGAAGAAGGGCAGAGGGTGCAGGAAAAGGGAAGGACAAGGATTTGGGAGAGGGGGACTGGCTGAGGTGTGGGGGCTGCTTTTCTTCAGGCAACCACCCAAAATATTGACGTGTCCTGGTCCTTCTGTGTGTTCTGCCAGCTCCACACGCCAGGAACAGAGAGATTTTTATAACACCCATCTAAAGGGCGTTTCCAGCCCTCCACTCCAGCCTTGACTGAACCCCTCCATCCCAACCCCCTCTCACCAACACAGATCTTTGGCTTCTTCAAGGGCATTTTCATCCCTCTACTCCAACCTTCAAATGTTGGGAATAAACCCCCTCCCCAACCCCCTCTCACCAACACAGACTGAAGATCTGCAGCTCCTCCAAGAGTGTTTTCATCCCTTCACTGCAGCCTTCAAACACTGACTGAACCCCAAACCCCCCACCCACACAGACTGAAGATCTGCAGCTCCTCCAAGAGCATTTTCATCCCTTCACTGCAAACACTGACTGAACCCCAAACCCCCCACCCACACAGACCTTCATCTGCAGCTCCTCCAAGGGCGTTTTCATCCCTTCACTGCAGCCTTCAAACGCTGTGACTGAACCCCTCCATCCCTAATCCCCTCTCACCAACACAGATCTTCATCTGCAGCTTCTTCCCAATCTTGCTGATGGTCCTGAAGTCGGCAGAGTAGAAATAATGCTCAGCCACTGGTTCCGAGGCGATCTCCCTCAGCTCATCCTCCACGGCGTTGCCAACTCCCACGGCAAACATCCGAAATCCTAAATCCGGGAACGGGATGCTGTCAGCGGCACAGAGCTGGCACAGTGCCATCCCTGCCAGGCTGGACATCCTCATCCACCCCCTGGACCCTCAGGCCCCACACAGCTCCAGATCCTAACTGGGAATTAACCCCCCCACCTCCGCTCTTCCAGACTCCTTCCAGCCAGGTCAAATAGGGCCAAAGTAATTTTACAGGCAGAGTTTTTATTAAAATTTACCAGACCACAAGCACTGTGGGCACAAGAACAAGGTTTTGGAGATGCTTCTTTCAGCCAGGTCAAACAGGGGCCAAAATAATTTTGCAGGCAGAGTTTTACTGGAATTTCCCAGCCAACGAGCACAGGAACAAGGTTTTGGAGATGCAAGAAAGGACAGGCAGTGGTAACACTGTGCCACTGATATGGAAGTGATAACACAGCAAAGGGAAACTGGAAGTTTCCAAAATAGGCTCAGCCCCTGTTAATCAAGGCCTGTTAATGAGCCCCTGAGTGGCCAAGCCCCCTGCAGCAGGGACCTGGGGTCAGCAGAACGGAGCTGAGTCTCCTCCTAAAACTGCAGCCCCCACTGGGAGTTAAGAACTTGTCCAGGTTTTGTCCTGCTCCGCCAAGAGGCTGATCTGCGTTCAAGCCGTTTCTATTGAACTGAAATGCAATTTTCCCATCTTGGGTGGTATTAATTAACCCCTGATTCGAAATATTGGTCTCTCCTTGTCCATGCCCAGGCATTGGGAATGTTTCCCTGCTCCCCTTTTTGCCTTTCTCTGGATATATCCAATATCGCTTTGTTTTTCCAAGGCTCAGCTCGCTGAACAATTCTGCAGTCTCATTTTAAGCACTTGTTTATCCCCCAGCCATAACTTATGGACAGATAAGAGATTTCCTCGCGGGGACAAGAGAGGAGGGAGAGACACGGCACAAAGTTTTATCACCAGGGAGGAATAAATTCTATAAATGCTCTTTACAAGAACCTTTTGTTTTATGAGAGCTGCACAGCCCCGTAAGATGTCAGAGTGCTTTGTAAACATTGGTTTTCCACGAGCTCCCTGACCTTTCCGGTTATGTGCTGGCCCCGAGTCCCATCTAGTGGTGGAGAGCCAAGTTAAAAGGAAGGGAAGGATTCAGCAATTCCTGAGTGAATTCCCGAGGGCTGGATCATTTTAGCACAGGGGTGTCAGACTGGGAACGCGCTCAGTGGGTCAGCACAGGGGCAGCTCTCGAGGCATTCATATTTCATGGGGCTCAGACACAGAAATCCATCCGTGTGTGGCCACTGAGCATTTCCCCGCAACAGCAGCTGAGGAAAGTTTCTTATTAATGTGCCTGGGGTTCCTCCTTAATCCGCGTCTGTGCTTTGTTTATTGTTTTATTGGGGCTTTTTTGCCTTTTCCAGGCCTTGAGGCTGATGCAGCCAAGCCATGCTCGGCCCTACAGCTCCTGGGATTTGTTGTTTTTGCCTCTCGTGTGCCTCTGATGCTGGGCTGGGTTTCCTGACCAACCCCGGACAAATCCCAGACTGGCTTGGGTTGGGAGGGACCTTAAAGCTCCTCTTGTTCCATCACCTCCCACCAGCCCAGGTTGCTCCAAGCCCCATCCAACCCTGAGGATGCTGGAACCTCCTAACTCTGAGCTCCCCCTGCAGTTCCCTCCACGTTTGTGTGGAGCAATTAGACCTGGGTGCGTCCCACTCCAACGGGTGGAACTCCATCCCATCCATCCCATCCATCCCATCCATCCCATCCATCCCATCCATCCC
>NW_024581049.1:751127-758010 GCF_017639235.1 Corvus kubaryi
CATCCATCCCATCCATCCCATCCATCCCACTCCAACGGGTGGAACTCTATCCCATCCATCCCATCCGTCCCATTCCAGGGGGTGGAACTCCATCCCATCCATCCCATCCATCCCATCCATCCCAGCCATCCCAGCCATCCCATTCCAGGAGGTGGAACTCCATCCCATCCATCCCGTCCATCCCATCCATCCCATCCATCCCATCCATCCCATTCCAAGGGGTGGAACTCCACCCTGCCCAGCAGAAACTCCTCCAAAGACACAGAGGGGCTCTAGAACCAGCTCTTGGCAAACCGAGGTGCACCCAGACTGAGGTGCTCCAAGCTCTCTGCGAGGAGGGACAGTCAGGGAATACCTCCCCAAAATTACTCTGTAGTATCCTAAGAGCCACCTTTCCCAAGAGTCCCAAGGGAGAAGAAGCCGCTGGGAATTCAGGAGCCCTACCTGAGTCCTTGGCTTTCTTGGCAGCATCTGAGATATAATCCTGGGAGCGCCCGTCGGTGAACACAATCCCCACCTTGGGGACGCCGGGCCGGGCTCCATTGATGGCGGAGAAGGAGCTGTCAACGAGGTACTTCAGAGCCTGGCCTGTCATGGTCCCCTTCTCCATGTAGGACATTTTCTTCACTGCTGCTTTGATGTCCTTCTTGTTCTTGAACTGCCCCAGGGGGAACTCCTGCCGGACAGAGCTGGAGTACTGCACCAGCCCCACCTGGGCCTGCTTGTCCGACACCTCCAGCGAATCCACGATTTGGTTGATGAATTTCTTCACCAGCTCGAAGTTCTCAGGCCTCACACTCTTGGAGCCGTCAATGAGGAACACGAGATCCAGAGCAGAGCCCAAGCCACCATTGCAAGCTGAGGGAAAACAGAGAAAGAGGCAGAAGAAGACAGCAAAGACCTCAATAAATGATGCAGGAAAATAGAACCCTAATGCCATTTATTGCTGAGGAAATGGGGTTAATCCATGAAAACCCAACAAGAGATCCCAGCAATGGTTTGAAAGTGATTCTGGGCTGTAAGAGCAGCGTTTCCTTCCTGCCTGCTCTGAGCAGAACATCCCAGTGCTGTCCCCACCGTCCCCTCTCGGCTCCGGGACCCCTCACGTACCGGTGCAGGTCCTGCCGTCACTGTTGAGGCTGAAGCCGTCCCTGCAGGCGCACCTGTAGGCCCCCGGGGTGCTGACACACACCTGCTCGCAGTCGTGGTCCCCCGTGGCACACAGGTCCGACACCACTGAGGAGAGGAGAGGGGTGGCTTCAGCTGGGGGCCAGCCCGGGGCCTCCCCACCCACACCCAGCACTGCACAGCCCACAGCAGCCCCATAATTAAATCTGCATCATTAAATCCTGCAGCAGGACACAGCGCAGTGACCCGGGACAGTGGCTGAGGTATAAAGACAAGGAAGAAATTTCCACAAGTCTCCCAGCTCCAAGGCACAGCCAGGACTGGAAACCCTCCCCATCCTGAGGGCAAACCCAGCTGGGTGTGGAGCAAATCCCAGCACAGCTCACTCTGAAAAGGGTCTGGAGGGCCAGGACCCAGGGAATGGCTTCCCAGTGCCAGAGGGCAGGGCTGGGTGGGATCTTGGGCAGGAATTGTTCCCTGGCAGGGTGGGCAGGGGCTGGCATGGAATTGCCAGAGCAGCTGGGGCTGCCCCTGGATCCCTGGCAGTGCCCAAGGCCAGGCTGGACATTGGGGCTGGGAGCAGCCTGGGACAGTGGGAGGGGTGGGATGGGATGGGATTTAAGCTCCTTCCCACCCAAAGCATTCCAGGACTCTCTGCAAAGCTTTAAGGCCCATCCCAACCCAAACCATTCCTAATTCCCTGCTGGCTGGCACCCCCAGAGCTCCGGGCTGGGAATGCCAGGACTCACCACAGAAAGCCTCCTGGAACTTGTGGGTCAGCTTCTCAATGACGCTGTAGCTCTCCACGTAGTCCACGTGCTCGTCCAGGGGCTCGCTGGCCATCTGCCTCAGTGTGCCCATGTCCACCCTGCCCACGCCGATGGCGAAGATCTCGATGCCCGCGGCCCTGGCCCGGGCGGACACGTCCTGCACCCCGTCCTGGGGCCGGCCGTCGGTCACCACGATGGCCACCTGCAGCGGGGAGGGAGGGCTGGGTGGGCATCGATGTCCTCACCAATATTCCCATAACGGTTGTGGAATGGGCTGGGGGAGGAGGGGAGGGTATGCATTTCTAAAACAAAGGGAAAAGGGAATCCCACCAGCTCTTCCCGCACTTTGGAGATCACACAAACCATTCTTTTTTAGGTGGAATTAGTTTCCTTCAGAGCTGGAAAGGTTAAAGTGCCAGGGATTGAATGGTTCCTTCAAGGGATAAGGGGTGCATCCGCCTCTAAGGAAACCAAATTAAAATTTATGTCATTCGCAGCCAAACTCGAGCTGAAGCCAAACTAAAGATCTTCAGGGACACTGGGGACAAGCCCAGCTGAGTGTGGGACTTCACAGAATCTCAGGAAATGCCATGGAAACTCGGGATGAAGGCTTCATCCCATTTATAGGTGGAGGAGCTGAAGGATGGGGACAGAGAGGGGACAGGATCTGCCTGAGGTCACATTCTCAGTGCCAGGATTTGTGATCCTCTGCTCCAAAATAAACAGCAGAGGCCAAATCCCAGCCGTGCTAACCCCAGCATTAAAGTGGCAGCTGGTTTAGGAGGGAACTGGATTTCACTTTGGATTAAACAGAGCTCTGAACCAGTTAAAAGCCTCCCAGAGTCCTGCTCCTGCTTTGTCCCTTTTCCTCTTTATTTTTCCTCTGAAAGAGACTTTGTCACAAGACCCGAATTCTTGCTCTGTGCCAGTTCTTCTGCCCCTGCCACTTTTCCTCACAACTGATTAATTGTGACACCACTGCCAGCGCCACAGGAGCTGCTTGGGCTGGAACATGGAACGGGGAAAGAGCTTCCCCTCTGTAAAAAGCAGGAAAAACCCAGGGCTCTGCAATCTAAGTTCAGCTGTTTGTCTGCACTTGAAGGGCTGCACAGTTAAAAATTCCCAGGAGCGTCACAATTCCACAGCTGCTGCTTCCAAGGGGGAAAACCCAAACAATTCCAAGCCTTTCTCTTCCGGTGTGGCAAAAATAAAGCAAAGCCTCACCCGCGGCAGGTGTGGGTGCGTGGGGTGGCGAGAGGATGTGCCGGGGTTCTCCTGGAGCTGGAGCGGATCCGTCCCTGCAGTGGAGCCTTTTGCCAGGAGAGAGAGCCCTCGGCTCAACCTCGGCTGCAGCCGATCGGAGCCCCCCACAGCCCGGCCGGCAGCGAACAGAGGCCTTATCAAATCGGGGATCAGAGGCCTTACCAAATCGGGGATCAGAGGCCTTATCAAATCGGGGATCACAGGCCTTATCAAATCGGGGATCAGAGGCGTTATCAAATCGGGGATCACAGGCCTTATCAAATCAGGGATCAGAGGCCTTATCAAATCAGGGATCAGAGACCTTATCAAATCGGGGATCAGAGGCCTTATCAAATCAGGGATCAAACCCTGCCAGCAGGTCCTGTCAGCAGCCGCGTGTCCTCCTGGAATTCTCTTCCTAAATCAAGAGATTCTCCAGGATTTATCAGCTCCTCTCCATCTCCAGGTCAGGGGAGCATCTTCAGCTAAGCCCGAGCCCAGATAAACCCAAGCCCAGATGAGCCTGAGCCCAGATAAGCCCCAGACAGGATGGAGCTGCAGCATCCACACCTGGATTTGATGGGAAAGATCCTCACGGTGCCTCTGTGGGGAAATCTGCCATAAAGGATTCAAAATTCCCGCTGCTTTCTGCCCTGCTCTTGGAGGAAATGAAACTTGGGAGTAAGGAGTCGGGGTCGGGAATTAACCAGGGACCCCGTGGGGAAGATGAATTTAACAGCAGGACCCAGCACCCACCAGCCATGGGACCTGTGGCAGCCTGACAGAAGGAGTGTGAAAAATACACCTCAATATCACATTTGGTTCGTGTCATCAGGAAATCCTGACTTTTTCCTAGGATTCCCACCGTGGATGATTTTCCTGCCAGCCTGAGTCAATGTGAAAAAATGTCCTTTGTTTGTTGCTAGTTTTGAACCTTCCTCCAAATTACTTGCAGTCCGAGGGTCTCTGTCAGTGGAAAAGCTGAGTGCTGGTGTGTGCTGGGTTTGGGAAAGGGTCGGAGCCTCCGGATCCCGGCAGGGCTGGCACTGCTCTGCCGTGTGAGGGGAGCTGTGAGCAGGTGGAGTTCTGCTGCCTCCAACAGCTGAATCCTGCCCTGATCTTCCGAGGGAAACTCAGAAATTTTGCTTTTCAAGGTCAAACCTTGTCCTCATTTTAACCAGCAGCTTTCCCTGTGAATTGCTGACATTCTGGATCCCATTTTCTTCGGTCAGACAGAAATCCCCCGTGTTGTCCTGACACGATTTATTCCTGGTTCACTCAGACACCCGAGCATTCCCGAGCATCCCCAGCTATTCCCAGCTCCAGGCAAGCCTTTCCCGGCGATCCCACGGCTAATGAGGGAGCGATGGCTCATCCTGCCCCTGGAACACGATGTTCCAGCAGCGCTCCAAGGAGAATCGGGCAGGGAGCTGGATAAAGCCCTGGATCTGCTCAGCAATTTGCCCATTTATTTGCTGTTCTTCCCCAAAAAACAAGGTGGAAGTAATTGGGCTCCCTGCGGGGTTTGAGGAAGGTGGGAGCAGGTTTTTCTCAGAGCTCCTGTGGAAACAAATTGTGCTTTTCCCTGGCCCGGGGTGACGTTTGCTGCACAAAGCACAGCGAGAGCCAAGCTCCGTGTGATGCTTCGGGATGCTGACAACCAGATTTGTGCGAGGATTTGTTGGATTTCTGCTGTGGGAAGGAGCAAGGACCGTGTTCGGTGTTTCTGGAAGCTTCTCCCTCAATCCCTGCATGACCTGTTCCTCCTCCCAGGCTGGGGATGGGGTCACCCTGAGCAGAAGGGAAAGGCTGGCTGGACTTCAAGGAGTAGGAAAAAAGGGAAAAAATAACCAGGGAGCCAAGAATACAAATGGTTGTGGAGTTTTCCACCCCGTGGAGGCACTGAAAAGCCACCCGGGCATGGTCCTGGGCAGCCCCACTGGAGCACAGGGTGAGCTCCAGACACCCCTTCCAGCGCCTTTCTGTGATTCTGGATCAGCTCCGAAGTGGAAGGGAAGAGGGAAAAGCAAGGAGGGATTTCCTTTTTCCCCCTTTTTTTACTGCCTCAGATAAATCATTCCAAAGCCCACTGCTCTCCACTTTTCCAGCTGTCCAGGAAAGGAGGCTTCAGGGAATTCCAGGATCGTTTGTAGCACGCAGCCAGAGGTGACAGGGAACAGCAAGGGCTGGGGGGTGTCTGGCAGCAGGAAGAGCGTGCATGAGGAAAGGGGATACGGAACGGTGTGGAAGAGATTCCAGAGATGAGGATCCAGCATTTCCATGGACAGCTCAGTGGAAACGTCTCTCCGATCTACAGGAGTGGCCAGTGGTGTGTGGAAATGCCAGGCTGAGTTAAGAACAAAACCAGGGACTGAGACTGAAAGTGTTACAAGGAGTGTCGCATTTCCTGTCACTAAGTCCCAAAGATGAGCTTTGTTTGCGAGAAGAACGGAGAGGTTTGAACCTCTCCGAGGATTCCAAGAAGAATTGAGAGGTTTGAACCTCCCAAAAGGTTTCCAGAATTGGGAGGTTTGAACCTCCCAGAGGTCTTCAAGAGTTGAAGGGTTGGAACCTCACAGAGGATTGCAAGAAGAATTGAGAGGTGTGAACTTCCCAGAGGTTTTCAAGCAGAAATTGAGCAGTTTGAACCTGAAGGAGAATTTAAAGGACAGAGAGGTTGGAACCTCCCAGAAGTTTTCAAGACTTGAGAGGTGTGAACTTCCCAGAGGTGTGAACTTCCCAGAGGTGTTCAAGCCTCCCACAGGTTTTCCACCTGCAACAATCGACCCCCACGCGTCCACACCCAAACAAAGCCCGAAGAAAACCACCTTTCTGCCTTTTCCAACCGCTCCACGATGGATGCCAAGCACCGAGCTGGACGAACCGGACCCTTTCCTTGCCTCCTTACCTTTTTGAAGTTGGGCGCGCTGCCCCTGCTGCCCTCGGCGGCGCTGAAGGCGCGGCTGATGGCGAACTGGATGGCCAGGCCGGTCATGGTGCCCGTGGAGAGGGGCTGGATCCTGCGCACGGCCTGCAGCAGCGCCGCCTTGCTCTGGTGGCTCTGCAGGGAGACCTCGCTGCGCACGGCGCTGGCGAAGTTGACGATGCCCACGCGGGTGGCGTTGGGGCCCACATCCAGCGCCTCGATCACGCGCGACACGAACACCTTGATCTTCTCGAACTCGTGCGGCCGCACGCTGCGCGAGCTGTCGATGATGAACACCAGGTCCGTGGGCTTGGTCCTGCACAGGGTGCCTGGGGACGGCAGGGACGGAGGAGACATCAAAGGGGGAGGAGGGAGGAGTGTCCCAGGAGGGAGAGAACGGCGCTGTTGCACAGAGGAGCTGCGAGATTCAGACCTTCCTCTGTTTCACAATTTAACTGAGTATTTTAAATGCTTTTTGCTTTTCTAGGGAAGCCCCTGTAGGAAGGCAGAGTTCCTGGGGGGTGACACGGGCTTGTGATGAGCAGGGTGTCCCTTGTCACCTCAGGATGTCACTGAGGGCTGCGGGAACCTCATCCACCTACGGCAGAGCAGAGAGAGGGAGGCAGGGAGGGATAAAGGTGTGGAGTGACAGCATGGAGAGAAGGAAGGAGGGAGGGAAGACGGGAAGGAGGGAGGGATAAAGCTGTGAAATGACGGAAGGAAGGAATTCAAAAGGAATTCGGAAGGAATTCGGAAGGAAGGAATTTGGAAGGAAGGAATTCGGAAGGAAGGAAGGAAGGAGGGAAGGAAGGAAGGA
>NW_024581049.1:758110-772013 GCF_017639235.1 Corvus kubaryi
GGAAGGAAGGAAGGAAGGAAGGAAGGAAGGAAGGAAGGAAGGAAGGAAGGAAGGAAGGAAGGAAGGGACAACACTGAGGGGAGGAAGGAGGGAGGGAAGGAGGGATAAAGCTGTGGACTGAAACCTGAGCTGCATTTCTGCATCCAGAAAAGGCTGGAAAGGCGTTACTGCACCTCAGAGCTGGATAACCGATCCCACGGATATCAATTAACGGGAACGGGGCCAGAGCCAGGCGTGCCACTCAGCGATCAGCTGGGGTTGGGAACAACATTCCCAGGTGAAGCCCCCAGCACAGCAGGAGCCAGACCCCTGTGCAGCAATAATAAAATCTGTAACACAGCACGGAGCTGGTTCATGTCTGTGAGGGGAAAACAACAGAGAAATCTGGAACCCATAACTGATAATTAATAACTGATAACTAATAATTGATAATTAATAATTGATAATTATTCTCTACAGCCCCATGAATACCCACAGTGAAAAGGAGATGCTATAAACAGGAGGCATCAGCAATGCAACAATAATTATTATTATTATTATTATTATTTTAATTTCTCGCTTTCAAACCATTTTCCACCTTCATTTTCAGCTGTGGCAAGACATAAAAGAAGGCCTGGTGGTTTGTATGATTTCCTGAATGAACTGCCCCATTTCCCCCAGCAGATCTGTGGCATCCTGTTCTTTCTGATGCTTTTTCCCTCTCATTCCCTGTCTCTGTCAGGCCACCAAGTGCTCTGGTAACATTTGATTTCTGCGGGGCCCAGGGAGTTCCTGTCACAAAGGAGGTTCCTGTGGACAGATTTTCAAATGGGAGCTTTTGGGCCAACAGATCTGCTCCAAATGGTGACAGAAATATTACAGACAGTCCTCAGCATGAGATCTAAGGGGGCTTTCAGTCGTTGGGACAGATAAAAATAAATACCCTGCAATGGATCCCTAAAGGAAATAATCAGGTTTGTGTCCTGAGGGGCACCGAGGATGAATCTGAAGGGGGAAGCAGGTCAGGCAGGGGTCACTTTATCAGGAGCTGGAAATATAAGGAACTGAAATATCAGGAGCTGAAATATAAAGTTCCACTAAAATCCAATCTAACCTTTCCCCACATGGATGAATTTCATTCCCACCCCCCCTTAATTCATTGCAGAGGAAGGAAAATTCCCTTGGAGATCCATCTGCAGCACTGGAAATCCCTTTTCCAGGGGTTCCTTGTTCCCACAGGTGAGAAATGGAGGTCCAGGGAAAGGCTCAAAGCCCCACAATTAATTCCTCCAGATAGAAAACACAAATCCCCCTTTGTGCTGATGAATCACCTCTGGATTTAGTGACAAACCCAGCAGGAAAAGTGATTTTATTTCCCTAAGAACAGCTGGAGCCAATAGAAATTTTGAGGTCTATCTATTTTATTTATTTCTGCTCAGTAGTTTTGCCCTGAATAACATTTTAAACCTCTTTTTATGGGAGTGGAATCTATTCCAGAGAAGTGAAGGGGAAAGAAGGGGTATCAGGTGGGAGATTTGTGGGACTGCAGCCACAGCCAGGCCCTGTTTGCTCCAGGAGGTGACAGTCACTTGCTCTGATTGACACCTTGACTCAGCACAGTTTAGTTTAAACTTGAATTAAACCAGAAATAAAATCTTCCCCTACATTTACAAATATCTGCACTAGGAATTTTTCAGGAACAGCTGAATTCACGCCTGGATTTAGCCGAAAATCCCCCTCTGGGCATCTTTGCCGTATCCATTAAACCACCGGGAAAGCAGCGCAGTAAGCCAGGACTAGAGGGGTTTGTTTTAGAGCAGGGCTGAGCTCAGCCACGGCTCCGTTCCATTTCCCAACTCTGCCCAGCAAAGAGAAGCCTCCTTCCCCAAATCCCGGAGGAGAAAAGGCTCAGCTGATCCCAAATCCCCCCTCCCTCAGCCCCAGGCGCCTCTGCAGTCACTGTCACACCTGCACAGCTGAGGCTGCCCGTGGCTGTGTGAGGGGCGGTATCATCATCATCATCATCACCATCAGACCATCAAATATCTGTAATTCCCACAAGTTTGGCCTTGGAGCCGAGTTTGCCTCTCCTGCAGAGGCTTCTCCAGGCTGCCTGGAGCCTGGGGAAGGGCAGAGATGCTCCTGAGAACCAGACCCTCCCTTCCCTGGGTGTCCAGCCCTTCCCTGGGTGTCCAGCCCTTTCCCAGGTGTCCAGCCCTTGCTGGCACTCATTCCAGGCTGGCATTTAGAGCCCGTGCAGCTCACCTGCTCCTGGCTGCCCTACTCCCTACCAGGAATGTCAAACAGAGCAGGATTTTGCTCAGGAGCAGACGAAGAAAACCCGGGGCAAGTCCCGTTC
Source organism: Corvus kubaryi (assembly GCF_017639235.1). Lineage (NCBI taxonomy): Eukaryota > Metazoa > Chordata > Aves > Passeriformes > Corvidae > Corvus > Corvus kubaryi. The sequence continues at coordinate 760,449 of NW_024581049.1, forward strand.
CCAGCACCCGACCCGGACCTTCCCTTCGTAGGGACAAAGCAGCTCCTGCTCCAGCTCCCAGCCAGAGCAGCCCTCGTGGAGCTGGAGAGGGGAGGGAAGGGACAGCAGAGCCCTTGTCCCACCTGGGCCTCCTCCAGCCCCAAGAGGTGTCCCGGGGCCACCTGCGCTGTCCCCGCAGGAGCCAGCCCAACTCCAGGGGCACACTGGACACAGCTCCTGTGCGTCCCTGGCTCTCGCTGGGTTTTCTCGCCTCCTTCCCCCTCCCAGCGCCAGGCAGGAGGCACAGGGGACGCCCAGCTCCCCCCCCAGCTCCCCCCCAGCACCCCCGGCTCCCCCGGCTCCCCCGGCTCCCCACTCACCGCGGGGCTGCGGAGGGGCCCCGCAGGCGCCGGGGCTGTGCAGGAGCAGCAGCAGCGAGAGCAGCAGGGCACCGCAGATCCTGGCCATGGCCGCGCCGGGCTGCGAGTGCGGGGCAGAGCCCTGGCCCCGGGTATTAACCTGCCCCGCTCCGGAGGCTCCGAGCCAGCCCCTGACGCGCCGGGGGCCGGGGGGGCAGCGAGGGGAGAGGGGCAGGGGGAAGGAGCAGGGGGAGATGCTGCTCCAGGGTGGGGAGGGGGCGATGCCCAGCCCTGCCCGGCCCCGCCGGCCCCCAGGCCCCCACAATGGCCCCATTGCTGCTGGAAGGGCACGGGGAGCTATAAAGGGCCCCGGGGCGGGGGAAGGTGGGGAATGTGGGGATGGAACAGTGGGGCCAGTGAGAGCAGCCCCGGGGAGCTGCGGTGGGGCTGTCAGTCAGCGGCTGCTGCCCGCAGGGCTGGGCAGAGCAGAGGGGCTGGGGGTGCCAGGCAGAGCCAGGAGGGGACAGCACCAGCGTCACACAGGTCCCCTGGCAGTCCCCGCTGTGCCCAGCCCAGGACAGCATCCTGCGGGAGCGGGAAGGCAGAGGAAGGTTGGGGAGCACGGCTGAAAAGCCGGGAGGAGTTTTCCTGCAGGGAACAGTCGCTCCTCTGTGAGGCCGAGCCCCTGTGAGCAGAGCAGGGAGGGGAGAAAGGGATAAAACCTCCAGGCTGGAAGCCGAAGCAGATAAACGGAGGGGCGGGGGCCGGCCCGAGCTCAGGGCTTAGGCTGAGCTGGCAGCGCAGCGCTCAGCTCCGCACACACGAGGGAGACGCAGCTCCTGCCGCAAACCCAGCGATCCCCGCCAGCCGCCGAGGCCCAGGGTGCTGCGAATGAGGCGGAATCCGAAGTTTCCTTTGCGGAGGAGCAGGGGGGATGTGGTACGGGGGAAGAGGGATTTAACGGCGGCTCTGTCACAAAGCGCTGCATCTGGTTTCTGGTTTTTAACCACTGCTTTACGCTGCTGTCGCTCGATTAAAGCCCTTCTCCGATGGATTGGGTTCTGCTCGCCTTTTCCAGCAGCACATCCTTGGATCCCTCATCCATTTAATCTGCACCGTGCGAGTGCAGGGCCATGCAAAGCTCCTTTAACTCAAAGCCCAGTTTCTCTTCCCTTATCCAGAGTCTCTCTTTCCTCCAAAAGCTCTTCAGCAGCCCGGGAGCTCCTGGGGAGAGAGGCTCTTTGATGAGGGGAAAAAAGGACCTGTCCTTGCTGAAGCTGCCAGGCTCCTCTTAACTCTTTAACATGAAAAGTGTTAATTAAAATACCCAAATCTGGCGATGTTCTCATGCAAAACCAGCGTGGATTTGTCCCACTGTCTTCCCACAGCAGCAATCCCAGGCTTTCAGCCAGCCCTGGAGCCGACAGCTCCAGGAATTTTCAGCCAGGAGGAGGAAATGCTCCAGGTGAGGGATGGAGCAGCTCTGCCTGAGGAGAGGGTGGCGGGATTGGGATTGGGCAGCCTGGAGAGGAGAAGCCTGGAGGAGCAACAGGAAAGATGGAGAAAGACTTTGGACAAGGGATGGAGAGACGGGACACAGGGAATGGCTTTGAACTGAAAAAGAATGGGGTTAGATGGGATCTTGGGCAGGAATTGTTCCCTGGCAGGGTGGGCAGGGGCTGGCATGGAATTGCCAGAGCAGCTGGGGCTGCCCCTGGATCCCTGGCAGTGCCCAAGGCCAGGCTGGACATTGGGGCTGGAGCAGCCTGGCACAGTGGGAGGTGTCCGTGCCATGGCAGGGGTGGGATGGGATTTAAGGTCCCTTCCACCCCTTCCCTTCCTCTCCGGATGCTTTCATGGGTACATTTATAAAATCATGGGTTTAGTGCGGTGCAAAGCCCTCAGTCCCTGTTCCCTGATCCCCTCGCGTGTTCACACACAGCCTTCGCTCCCCAAATACACAGAACTGCCCCCGTCCACCATCAGGGCCCAGAGTGAAATAAACCCCCGAAATCCGGGAGGTTTTGCCCTGGACCCGTCTGGGCTGGGATTCTTCCTGTTCCCCTGCCCTGCACACAAGGATCCCTTGGTGCAGACAGCTCTTCCTCGCCATGAATGGGGATCATTCAGAGCCCTCCATAAATGCAGCCTCTATGGCTGTTCTTGCGGGGGAAATATAAAGTTGCTCTGTGTCATTCTGCTGTTAATTAGCAAAGATAAATACATTTCAGGTGGATATTTTCACCAGCAGAGTTTGTGGCACACAAGCAGCATTAAAGCCTCGCAGAGAGGGCGTGAGGCAGAGGTGTGCTGGGAGCTCTGGGGCTGCATTGACGCCTCTGGAAAAGCCGTGTTTATTTTTAAAATATGAAACATCATTTCTGCCTGGGCCCCGAGCAGGGAAACACTGGAGTCAATATTTCAGGAGGAAAATGTGCATTTGGAGCTCTTCCCTAGCCCGGCTGCAAGGTAAACACACAACCCATGGACGGCCTGTGCCGGCCCCAGTGTGGCCCTGCCGCTGTTGTGGCCTTCACGTGTCCTGGCACGGGGAGGCTTTTCCTCCTCCAACACCCTCAAATCCATGGATCCCGACTCCAGAAGTGCTGCTTTAAGACACCAAATCACCACTTTCCTTCCACTGATGGAAAACCAGAACATTTTGGTCTCACCTTGCTCCTGCTGAAGACAAAAGGTTCAGAGTCCCCGTTCAGAGTGCTGGGCACTGGTGAGGTCACACCTCGAATTTTGGGGGCAGTTTTGGAAAAGAAGGACATGGAGGGGCTGGAGCGTGTCCAGGGAAGGGAACAGAGCTGGGAAGGAGCTGGAGAATTCCTGCGGGAGCTGGGAAAGGGGCTCAGGCTGGAGCAAAGGAGGCTCAGGGGGGCCCTTGTGGCTCTGCACAAGTCCCTGACAGGAGGGGGCAGCCGGGGGGGTCGGGCTCTGCTGGCAGGGAACAGGGACAGGAGGAGAGGGAACGGCCTCAGGCTGGGCCAGGGAAGTTGAGATTGGATATTTGGGAACATTTCCTCGGGGAAAGGGCTGAGAAATGTTGGCTCAGGTGGAATCAAGGAAGTGGTGGAGCCCCATCCCTGGAGGTGCTGAGAGGCCGTGGAGGTGGCCCTTGGGGACACGGGCAGTGGTGGCCGTGGTGCTGCTGGGGGATAGAAGGACTTGGTGATCCCAGAAGGTCCCGCCTCAAGGACTCTGAGATTCCAGACTCCAACATGAGCTCGGGAGCTGCAGTTTGTCCTCCCCAGCACGGACAACTGGGAATGATTCTCTGCACCCAGGCAGGAGAGAGCTTTGGTTTTCCTTCACTTTCAAAGCTCTGCAAGATTCCCCAAATTCCTCACGGTTTCCTCGTTGTTCTCCTTCGGATCCTTCGTTGTTTTCCGGACAAATTTCCTGGTTTGCAAATCCCTGTTTTGCCGAATCCCTGTGACAGAATTCCACTCTGCTGGATTCCTCCACCTTCAAAGTGCCAAATCTGCCAGACTTGGGGCAGGAGCAGCAAAGTCCAGCTTAAGGATGAGTCCTGAAAGTCCTAACATTAAAACATGAGAGCAAAATTAAAGCTGGGAGAGGTGGCAGCTCCTCATTTGTCAGCAGCCAAACACCCCAGATGGAATAAACGACATAACTGCAGATCTTCCTCCATCGCAGCCCTTCCTGGAAATGCTGACCAGCTGGTAAAAGCCAGGAAAAACAATGTTTGATTTCCCGTGGTGCATCTCCCTCGTGCCGTTTGTTCTGCTGGAGTTTTAGTTCCGAACTGCACTTGAGCTTTGGGTTTCCCCATTCCCAACAAACACCCCCCGAGTGCATTTAATATCTTGGTGGGAATTTCACCCTGCAGCAAACCCGAGTGCTAAAATCAAAATGCAGCAGCAGCCCCTGAGGCCCTGCCGTGGAAATGACCTAGAAAAATGGGACAGTTTTCTGGGGGGAAAAAAGGCAATCAGGGAGCTCAAGGTGTTCCCAAACTTCCAGTGGAGCTCCAGCAGAAGGCAGGATGAGGAAATCACCTCTGCCAGGAGAGGTTTTGAATGGATATTAGGAAAAATTTCATCATGGAAAGGGTGGTCAGGAATTGGCACAGGCTGCCTGGATGGAGCCAAATCCCTGGAATTGCTCAAAAAATGTATGGATTGGGCACTTCGGGATGTGGTTTCGTGGTGACCATGGTTGGACTTGAGGACCTTAAAGGTTTTTCCAACCCTAACGATGCCATGTGTTAAATACTGGATTTGTCTTTTGTTTTTTGGAGAACTGGACCAGAAATTCTTCCCCAAAGGGATCTGGAGGGTGCCAGAGTCCCTCTGATGAGGCAGAATAAAAAGGCTGGGAAGGGAGCAGCAGCCAAACTCGGGGTTGTTTGCTGCTGGTTTTCATTTCTCTCTAAACAAACCGGGAGCTGTAGTAAACACAGCTCTGCTGCCCTCCAGCCTCCAGCAAACTCCAAATGCTCCGTAATTCCTGCCTGCTCCTGGCTTCCTTTGATGCTCCGGGTGAGTGTTCCAAGCTGCATTCCCAGCTCCACTTTTCACCCCCTCAGAGAAATGGTGACAAAAGCTCCAATTTTTGTGTTTTCCCCCCACCATGTTCCTATTCTGGTTTGAGGGATGGAGGGGCCCCGCCCACCCTCCTGCATCCCCATTTCCCACCCTGGCAAAGTGGAATTACATCAGCGGGATCAGAGCAAAGCGTCCGACAAACGATGCAAAGGACGGGCTGGGGAGGCAGGAAATGGCTTTAAAAATAACCCAGGATCAAAGGAGTTGCTGTTTGTCCTTCCAGCTGCCAGCCACCCCCAGGGCTGCTGCTGGAATTAGGAGAGGCTGCCTGTGGCTGGGCCTCGTTTGTGTGTTTTATGGGTCACGCTCATTTCACGGGGATCACTTCTTGTTTGTTCCCCGTGCCCACAGCTGCCCCTGGGCCGGAGCTGCCTCCTGGGCACCGTTCCTGCCGCTCCACTGCCCACCTGCCAGGCTCTGCTCCTCCATCCACGCCTGGATTCCCGCAGCTCCTCCCTTCTGGCCTGGCCCAGGAGTGCCTGAGGTTGTTTCTGTGCTGGAAATGGCTGGGGTGGCCCGAAAACTTTGTGCAGTTTTGGGTGTCGTGATAGGAAAAAGGTCTAAAGGGGTTAGAGAGCAACCAAGGAGGGAGATGGGGAAGGGTCTGGAGGAGCAGCTGAGGGCACTTGGAATGTCCAGCTGGAGCAGAGAACTCTGGGATCATTTTTTGCTCACTCATTTGTTTAGAAATCAAATTATTTCTTCCTTCACTCAGCTGTCAGACAGCACCGCCCAGAAAGCAGGCCCACGGTTTGGAAGCCATTAACATTTGTTTTTTAATTGAAACTCGTCTTTGGGGTCGCACTGAAAGCACAGAAGATGCACCCGCTCAGGTGGGAAGTGGCAGAGCAGCGCTGGGCTGGATATTCCGGGTTGCTGTCAATCATCACAAGCAGGGGGAGAGCTGCGATCCCTGTGGGATTTTCGTCTGATCCCTTTGCTGTAGGAATTCTGGCTGCAGGGCTGGGCTACCCCAGAGAAAATTCCTTCCCTGTCCACCCCCCCAGTTCCACTTCCTAAAGGCCTCACTGCTGGGACAGAGGAGAAACAGCATCGTGGTGGCACCGAGTGGAGCTGGCAGGGCCTGTGCAGCCCTGCAGCCCACAGCAGCCAAATCCCTGATTCCAGGGCTGGGAACCGGTGCCAGGGTCAGGAAATTGAGGTGCCAGAGTGGGACAAGGCTCCAGCGGTTCCCAGCAGGATCCGGCTGGGACAAGCTGGGATAAGCTGGGAATGGCTCTGGAGTGAGGAGTGGGACTCTGCCGGGGGGAGAGGCACCAGCAGCCCTCGGGGTCACCTCTCCCCCGGGCTGGGCTCAGATGGTCACGTAGGGAGGGGGGCAGTCCTTGGAAGGCAGTTCCAGGGCTTCCTCATAGGACGGCAGCACGGCCTGGAAGAGAAGAGCCGCGGTTACGGATCCCAGGGTTTCATCCTGGAGGGTTCCCAGCCTGGACCAACGCAGGGACAAAGAACCTCGAGGGTTTTAGGGCACGAAGGGCAGGAACCCGGCAGAGCTGGGGGCAGCGGGGTCCAGACCCACCTTGTGCCAGTCCCACCCCGTTCCCTGGACGATAAAGGGCCCAGGGCTCCTGAATGAATCCCAGCATTCCATGTCCTCCCTCTTTCCTTCCCATCCATCCTTACAACACCGAAAACCCAAAACTCTCAGACAGAAAGGTGAAGAAAAAGCTGTTTTTAAACACTTTTAGGGACAGAAGCTGAAGTCCAGCTGGAATTAACCCCAAATCCCTGCATCAGGGATCACGGAATCCATTCCCATTTATCTGCCGTGCCTGAGCTTCACCTTCCTTGCTCATTGACTTTAAAGATTTAATACGGAAGTAAAATTAAACTGATATAATTTAATTAAAAACTGATTATTAGCGCTTGCTGCTGCGGATTTGAAGGGCTGGGAATTCTCTCAGACCCCAAAAAAGCAGGGATAAGGATCACCAGTCTGAAGGATTCCTGCTCACGGAATAAATCCATTTTTCCTCACCTTTTCCACAGCTTGTGGATCCACTTTCACCTCCTCCCTCCTGCTGGCTTTGATGTACTTGAAGCAGCTCAGGACACACTTGAACATGTAGGCCTGGAAAAGAGGGAAAGGGGAAGGAAAAGAGGGAAAGGGGAAGGAAAAGAGGGGAAGGGGAAGGAAAAGAGGGGAAGGGGAAGGGAAAGGGGAAGGAAAAGGGCATTTTCCCATTGCACTGCAGGGCAAAAAGGGCATTTCCACTTTTGCCACCAGCCCGCCAGGGATTTTCCTGCTCTTTTCTCTGGAGGGATAAACTTGGGACCATGATCCCAGAGCCTTAAATCTGTGTCCATCCTTCCCTAGGAATGTGATGATGAACCACACTGGGATGGGACTGGGATCAGTAATCCAGTAAATATGGAGTGATATAAACCCATCAAAACTCAGCACTGGGACCTCTGAGACCACGATATCCTGAGGTAGGAGAGGAAATCCACTTTTTTCAGAGCAGGTTACAAAGTCTGGATGCCTCAGGAAAGCACCAAAGGCACCACAGAGATCCAAGGACTGCCCCAAAAATCCCTTCATTCCAAAAATCCCATTTTTGCCCCAGCTCCACCTCCCTGACAGGACCTCCGGGCACCCCATGGATTTATCGGAGGCAACAAGTGGAGCTTTTCTGAGGAAAAAGGATCGATTGAGGGGCTGTGGCCCAGGGAAAGAAGCGGGGCCTGTGGAACTGGCCCCGTTAAATCAATATTTTCCCTGCTCCGAGCAGCGCAGCGGAGTCGTGTGCCCGGTGTTTGGGTTGGCCTGGGAACGCGCACGGGAACAGCCGGGATTTTCAGGGAACACAGGGAGTCACAGATCCCGAAGGCGAGGAGGGCGGCTCAGCATTCCCAGGACAATGAGGGCTGCGTGTGCTGACATGAAGCCAAGACAAGGAGAAAAAAGGAATGGAATATCCGAGCTGAAAAAATCCATCTTGGAATGCCAGAGGTTGGAGGAAAATCCAAACTCTGAGCATCTTTTGGGAATAGTGCAAAACCCTTCCTGCTTCCAAAGCCTCTTCATCCAGAGAGCAAACCTGGAGCTGGCATAGAAACCGGGTGAAAACTCCACTCACCCATGGAAAAACCCAGTAAATATAAAATAAAAGTAAATCAAAATCACACAACAAAGGAAGGAATTCCCTGATTTTGGTTTCAAAAATAAATGAAAATCGTACGAGAAAGCAACGCACTCCCTGATTTTGGTTTGAAAATAAAATCCTACGGAAAGGAAGGCATTCCCCAATTTTGGCTTTGAAATAAATTAAAATCACACACCAAAGGAACGCATTTTGGTTTTAAAAACAATTAAAATTGTACAACAAAGGAATGCATCCCTTGATTTTGATTTAAAAATTAAAAATTAAAATCACACAGCAAAGGAATGCATTCCCTGCTTTTGGTTTGGAAATAAATTAAAACCACAAGGAATGCTTTATTCCCCTTAATTCCTGCTTTCTTATCCCTGGGGTGCTGGAGGGCTTTGTGATTCCGAAGTCAGATAAGGATTAATGGAATATTTGCCCACCTCCCACCCCTGGAAGTGTCCCAGGCCAGGTTGGAGCAGCCATGGATGGTGGAAGATGTCCCTGCCATGGCAGGGATGAGATGGACCTAAACTCCCTCCAACCCCAGTCATTCCACGGATTTGGGGTCACTCGTGGGCGCACGGAGCAGCACAGGGAATTGCCTTGAGGTGCAACGTCAGCATCCCCCACCCTTGGAATGCTTTTTCCAAGGAATTTTGAGCCAGTCCTGCCACCACAGGTAACACGGCCCCAGCCCCACCCTGCCCGGGGCTGGGAGGCTGCAGGGAGAGAATTCCATGGGTTTTTGACCCGTGGAAGAGGTGCGGGATTGGCAGTGGGATGAAAGGATTGGGGTCCTGATGGCTTTTTTGGGGGAGTTCAGCAGGACCTGGGCGTTTGATTATCCCCCCCATCCCTCCTCTTACAGCCCCAGCACAAAAACCGGCTGCAAGTCCGGCATTTTGTGGGTGAAGCTGTGGAAAATCCCGATGTTTGCCAGGTCAGGGAGGTTCCTGCCAGCTGGGGCCTGGGGTTACCTCCGCTCCCGCTGCGCATTCCGTGCAAACGTTAAACGGGGTTTGAGAGCGCATCCACACCGAGCTCCCCCTCCCCGTGGCTCACCGGGCCCACCTGGGAGCCTCAGGATTTAAATGTTTTCTGACTCACAGGCAGCACTTTCTGCCCAAGTACCTGAAAAATCTGGTTTTCCTCGGTGAGAAATCAGTTCTCCGAGCCACTGAACAACAGAGGAACAGAAACCCTCTCCCAGTGGAGCCTCCCGAGGCACCAGCAGCATTTAGCTCCCGGTTCTAAGGAACTTTGGGAGCATCGGTGTGGAGAGCACCAGTGAATGTCTGCTCCCACCAGAGGAACAGCCACTCAGCCAGGGGAAGACCTCACCTGCTGCTCTATAATCTCATTTATTCTGGCACATCACAGCAGAGAACTTGGCTGGGGATGTTTTCCACCTTTTTTTCCTTCTGGGGGGTGATGGGCAGTGACAATTTGGGGATTTAAGAGGGGTTTTGCTTTGTAGCTCCCACAGAAGTGTAAAGGCAGGGATTTGGATAATCTTAGGATAAAGCACGCTGAGGCACAGCTCCCACTGCGCCCGAGGAGAGCCCAACAAGGCAGATTTGGGAATTAAAGCTGAATTTTCCTGGGACAGCCTCATTCCAGAGCCCTTTACCTTGAGGAAGAGCACGGCCAGGAAGGCGATGGTGAAGGTGATCATCACTTTGGTGTATTCCTCCGCTGGCAGCCTCTGCAGGGTTGGCAGAGTGCCCTGGGGGGAGAAGGGAGAAGGTCTCAGCCCCAAACCCTCGTTCCCTGTGCCAGGGGCACCCACGGAGAGGGGCTCAGGGTTCAGGCAGAACAAGGGACGAAGGATTTCCACCAGCAGCGGGATCACTGGGATATTGTTTCCCTCCTGCTGCTTCCACTCCTTGGGCAATTTCTATTTAAATTTCTATTTAAATGAGAACTTTTAAAATTTCAATTTCCACTTTTGCCACCAGCCCACCAGGGGTTTTCCTGCTCTTCTCTCTGGAGGGAGAAACTTGGGACCATGATCCTAGGGCCTGAAATCAGTGTCTCCATCCTTCCCTAGGGATGTGATGATTCCACCAGTTCAGAGCAGCACTGGGGTGGGACTCATCAAACATGACTGTTTAATAAAGATGAGATTTGAGGCATTTCTCCCTGAATCAGTCTGCTCTGCATCTGGCATCCACCAGATTCCTACAAGGAAAACCACGGTGAGTTTTTCTGGAACACGGGAGCTGTCAGTCGGGAACAGCACCGGGGAGAACACGGGAAACCCTCTGTTGTCATCAAACTGAGCAGTTCTGGATGTGCCAGGGGGGTCAGAGAAGCTGCACAGCCTTGGAAAGGGGATTTATCGGAATTCCCAGTGTGGAAAATGAGCAGAGCTGGGTCCAGACGTACCCCACTGTCGGCAGGCTGGAGGCTCAGGTAGGTGGGCACCTCCATGTAGGAGCTGCACAGGGTGAGGATGCTCAGGCAGAAATCCAGGAGCTGCAGCGCCAGCAGAGGGATCCTGGAGTGGCCCTGCTGGGGGGACAGGAATTGGGTTACAATGACAACATTGGGTCACTTCTGCCGATTCTTCACACTTTGCACAGGGCCTGTGATTGGTCACACCGAGTCCAAGCCACTGAATCCCCTTAAATTCAACCCAAACTTTCACTTCTGGCCCAAAGAGTGAGCAAACCGTTTGTGGGGCTTCATCCGAGCTCCACAGAACCCTCTGGCCGGAGCAGTGACAATGCCAGTCGGTCTCCAGCAACCCCCTCCTGCCAGGGGCACACCCAGAGCCACCTCCCCCAAAGCCAGGAGGAAATCCGCGTTCCCAGCCGGGGGGAATAAACGGGAAATAACTGTTCCAGCTGCCACTGCTTTCCTTCAGCCTCCAAGGACTGCAGCCTGGCTCCAGCCACGAGAAACCACCTCACCTCTGGATCCGGGATCCTAAAGGTCTTTTCCAAATTAAAGAATGCCATGAAGAACCACAGCCCAAGGTAACAATCTTTCATCCCAGCCTAAAGGATCCCATGACAAACCACAGCCTAAGATAACGATCCTTCATCCCAGCCTAAAGGATCCCATGACAAACCACAGCCTAACAATCCTTCATCCCAGCCTAAAGGATCCTATGGAGAACCACGGCCCAAGGGAGCGATCCTTCATCCCAGCCTAAAGGATTCCATGGAGAACCACAGCCCAAAGGAGCGATCCTTCATCCCAACCTAAAGGATTCCATGGAGAACCACAGCCCAAGGGAACGATCCTTTATTCCAGCCTTCCAGGATCCTAAAGGTCTTTTCCATCCTAAAGGATCCTATGACAAACCACAGCTCAAGGTAACAACCCTTTATTCCAACATAAAGGATTCCATGGAGAACCACAGCCCAAGGGAACAATCCTTCATTCCAGCCTTCCAGGATCCTAGAGGTCTTTTCCATCCTGGAGGATTCCATGAAGACCCCAGCCCAAGACAACTATCCTTCATCCCATCCTAAAGGATCCTATGACAAACCACAGCCCCAGGTAAGGATCCTTCATCCCATCCTAAAG
>NW_024581049.1:772023-784788 GCF_017639235.1 Corvus kubaryi
CCCTAAAGGATTCCATGACAAACCACAGCCCCAGGTAAGGATCCTTCGTTCCAAGGATCCCCCAGCTCCCGGAAAGCCAGGAGCCCCCCAGGAGGAGCTGGCACCCACCGTGTGGCCCAGGGAGGACACAGAGAGGATCGCCGGGACCTGGATGTAGGAGCTGAACATGGTCAGGAGGCTGAGCAGGAAATCGATGACTTGCAGGGCCAGGAAGGGGATCAGGAACCGCTCCCTCTTCTGAGGAGGAGAAGCAGTGCCGGTTATTTCCATTCCGAGTGCGAAATGAGAGCAGCTCTCAACACTTGGAAGGGCTCACGTGGTGCTCCAAGAATTAACGCTTCCCTGGAATTTCTGATTCCAGTGACAACTGATCCAGAGAAAGAAAGGGCATCCACGCTGATTTTTTTCACCCCTTTGGAAAATTCCTGTGAATTCCCACTCTGTGACGTTGACACCTGTTCCCATCAGAATTTTCATCCCACTGTCCCTAAAATTTCCCTCCATAGAGGGAGAGCTGGGTTATCTGGGTGGAATTGAATACTTAGAACTCCACCACCATCAGATCCCTGGGATTTCCACCCCAGGCCCTCATCGTTCCTCCTCCTGAACTGGGAAATGAGTCCCTGGTGCAACACGGGACAGTTCTCTCACAGGGCCTGACTTGCAACAGAGCGAGGAAATGAGGCAAGAAAACCTTTCTAAATCATAAAACCTCCTTTATTTAACACCCAAAACAGCCAGGATGGAAATGTTGCCCAGATTTGGTAAATCTGGGTGTTTGAAGCTTTTCACAAGAACCTGAGGCTTCAAACCAGTCCCCTCCTGCTCTGGAACCAGGAAAGATTTTTATCTGCCTTTTTCCCCGTGGGATTCTGGGATTTTTATCTGCCTTTTTTCTCATGTGATTCTCGGATTCTGGGATTTTTATCTGCTTTTTTTCTCATGTGATTCTGGGATTCTGGGATTTTTTCCTGCCTTTTTTCCTGTAGGATTCTGGGATTTTTTTTCTGCTTTTTTCCCGTGTGATTATGGGGTTTCTATCTGCCTTTTTTTCCTGTAGGACTCTGGGATTTTTAGCTGCTTTTTTCCTGTGTGATTCTCTGATTCTGGCAGGTTTTTTCTGCTTTTTTTTTGACCATCATTCCAGTGAGCACCATCCAAACCCTGAACCCCTCAATGTCATTTGTGGGGAATGTACCTTGAGCACCCCGAGCAGGAGGTGGAAGCTGATGACAAACAACACGAGGATCAGCAGGAAACTGGTGGTGACATCAGCTGAAAAGGACAAAAGCAAGAAAAGGAATCACCACATCACCAAAAGATGTCCCAACTCCATCACAGCCCTAAGGGAGAGTTGAACCTGGCACAAAGAATTGTGTCTGTGGAGGAATTAATGCCGTGCAGCTGGAATTAACCCTCTTTTCCCTTTTTATACCCATTTCTCACCTCTCTTGAAGTCCCGGTGTCCACCCGGCCAGGTTGTGAGCTCGAGGGATGGAAACGTTAAATATCCCAGGCTCCAAAATGAAGTATAAACCAAAAGAAGCAGAGGGCTTTTGGCTCACAGCTCTGAGCTGGAAATTCTTTAGAGACGCAAAGGCAGACAAAGGAACCAGCAGGGAAGTGCTGAAGGGTCTTCGGGATCTCTCAGAGAAGAGCAGGAATTTTAACCCCCCAACCATTGGTGAGGCCAAGGAGGGTCGGGGGGGATCTCTCCCCAACCCTGCAGCTGCGGGGTGCAAGGGACACTTCAAAAATCAACGTCAGGGAGTTGAGGGTGATTTTTGGCAGCTGCTTTGGGTGCAGCGGGTGATGTTTTATATCCATGGAGCTCCCTGCTCAACCTTTGCCTGGAAGGAATTTTCCCTCCTGGAGAGAATCAGGAACACAAAGGGCAGCTCATTCCAAAGGCAGCCACTGCTGCTTTCCCTCTGCTCCCAGGCGTGTGGAAAAGCTGGAATTCCAAGGCAGAACAACAACCCCACCTTTGAGGTGTAGGGGAGCAGAACCAAGGCGGGGATGTGGCGCACAAAGAGCCAGAGATTAACAGGGAACAGCCTAAACCCAAAACAGAGCTTAACAAAGGAGCCAGACTCAGCTTTTGTGGGACCAGCCCTAAAGGAGCCAATCCCAATCCCATTAAAACCCAAACTCCCAAAGGGGCCAATCCAATCCCATTAAAGCCCAAACTCCCAAAGGAGCCAATCCCAATCCCAGTAAAGCCCAAACTCCCAAAGCCTTTTCCCCTGGGCTTCTCCCAGCACTGACACTCAGGAGTTTGCCCAGAGAGGATTTCTCTCCTCATCCCAGGATTTTCTGGGTCCCAGCCCAGCTGTGTTTCCCTGCTCCTCTCTCTCCATGGGCTTCTGCTCCAGCTCTCTGGCAGAATCCCTAATTAATTGGGACGTGGCCATTGCCAGCTAATTGCCCAGCTGGATTTTCCAAGCAGAACCCGGATCAAAACCCCCCAAACAAAACAGCAAAGAAACAAAAACACCACAAACACAAAGGATGGAAAGAAAAGGAAAACCAAGGGACAACAACTTCCCACGAGATGTTTTTTCCCAAAAAGCAGAGCCATCCTCCCTGCTGGCAACAGGGATGGGTTGGTGCCACGGACAAAAACCCAAAAAAATTACAACCAAAAAAAACCCCAACCAAACAAATAAAGCCCAAAACCCCAACAAACAAAAAACTAACCAACCAAAAACCCAAAAAACAAACAAACAAAAATCCCAAAAAAACCCAACCAAAACACCAAACAACCAACCAACCAACCAAAAAACCAAACTAAACAAAAAAACAACCCCAAATATCCCCACCCAACAGCAAAGCAACCAAGCCCCGAAAGAGGAAGGAAGCCCTTGAGGTCGCACTTGCATCAAGTTCTTCAATTCGCATGAAAAGTGGAAGGTGGGCACACGTTTTACAGGAAGGGGTGGATGCACGGATGGACGGACGGACGGAAGCTCCCGGGTTCCTCGTGCTGATCCCAGCCCCATCTTGCCGGGTCGTTCCCCGTTCCCACCCCGGGAAAGCTCTGCAGGAAGGGCTTTGCACCCTGCACTGGAGGCTGAGCTGAGCAGAGCCTCCATCCCCCCACGGGAATGTTTGGGAATAACGCCCCGTGGGAAGGGTGGGAGCCATGGCACTGCCCCTTGCTCGGGCTCCCAGCAGCAGGACTCACCCAAATTCCCATTTTTTGCTCGCTGCTGATGCCCTTCACCTTGGACCGGGGTGATTGAAGTCCCTTCCCACCCACACCATTCCATGATTCTCTTGGATGAACCAAAGCCTCGAGTGCTGCTGTCAAACAGCCCTGGGGGACCCCAGTGGTGCCTCTTTCCTTGGAAAAACGTGAGCCCAGCTTTTCTAAGCTCACCAGGCAGCGCCTGCTGCTGGTCTGGTGCTTTTGCCTATGTCTGACTGCTGCCCTGGGGACAGGAGGGTTTGGAATGTGCAGGAATTTGTTCTCAGCCTCCTCCTCCTCCTCCATGGACAGGGAAAGCCACTTTGGAAAAGCAGGGAACAGCAATTCCTGGCTGCCAGGGGCTGTGTTCTCCTCTCCGTGGCCACGAACAGGGCAGGGAGGGAGCCTGGGTTCCTTTTTTTGCTCCTGGGGTTATCTCAGCTTGTGGTTTTACATGGAAAATGACGCAAGAAAGGAAACCCCCTCTGCACTTGCTGTTTCCAAGCAGCTCCCGCAGAACGTCCTGGTTGGGCAACATCAGAGGCTTCAGAGCTGGGTTTTAGATGGCACCTCATGGGACTGCTCCAGGCCTTTGCAAGGATCTGAGCTGGATCCTTCCACAGGAATTCGATCCTTCGGGAATTGTGAGCGATGGGACAGCTTGGCTGCCGCTTCCAGCCACCAATGTTCCGGAAAAATACACCAGGAGCTGGGAAAATCTGGGGATGGGGGAAGAGAGCTCTGTCCAGCTGGGAGGCAGGAGCTCCATGGGAACGGTTCCATGGAAGTGGCTCCATGGGAATGGCTCCACAGGAATGGCTCCGTGGGAATGGCTGCATGGAATTGGCTCCATGGAATTGACTCCATGGGAATGGTTCCATGGAAGTGGCTTCATGGGAATGGCTCCATGGAAGTGGCTCCATGGGAATGGCTCCATGGGAATGGCTCCATGGAAGTGGCTCCATGGGAATGGCTCCATGGAAGTGGCTTCACTGGAATGGCTCCATGGGAATGGTTTCGTGGAAGTGGCTTCATGGGAATGGCTCCACGGGAATGGCTCCGTGGATTTGACTCCACGGGAATGGTTCCATGGGAATGTCTCCACAGGAATGGCTCCATGGGAATGGCTCCACAGGAATGGTTCCATGGAATTGGCTCCACACGAATGGCTCCACAGGAATGGTTTCATGGAAATGCTTCCATGGGAATGGCTCCATGGAAATGGTTCCATGAAATGGCTCCATGGAATTGGCTCCATGGGAGTGGCTCCGTGGAAGTGGCTCCACAGGAATGGCTCCACAGGAATGGCTCTAGAGGAACGGTTTCATGGAAATGGCTCCATGGAAGTGGCTCCATGGGAATGGCTCCATGGTATGGAGGGGTGTCGGTGGCAATGTCCCACAGCCCACACATCCATGGGATTAGTGTGGGGTGGGATTTGTCCCCACTGTCCATTGAGGAGTTCCCAGACACTTCAGTATTCCCTGGAAATGCCCAGAATGTGAAGGAAGCCAGGAGTGTGTGTGAGGCCGGACTGATTCTCAGCTGGGGACAAGGCAGAGGAAGGAAAACCAGGATTGCCAGGGGAATCCAAAGGAGATTCCAGAGGAAGCTGGAGGACTTGGAGGGTGCTGCAGAGTTTGGGCTGATCCTCTGAAATAAAAACTTCTCTGGGCTCCCCATTAACCTCCAACAACCCAACACAGCCTTGGCCTAAAGCAAACCCCAAAGCTGGGCCCATCTGCTCTGAATTCCAATTTTCTCTGGTGGGAAAGGCAGAGGGAGTATTGCAGGACTGAGGGATCCCTCCCGGCCCCACAGCTGCTTCCCAGCACTCCCAGGACCCACCGATTCTATAGTAATCCTTGGCCAGGTCTTTGCAGAAGCCCTTCCCGTTGGCCACCTCCAGGGAATACTCGATCAGCAGCAGGACGCTCATGACCTGGAGAACAAAGCAAAAGACACAGTTCAGGGCTCTTGGGCCAAATTCCCAGCAGTGAATTTATCTCCAGGGAACACTGGAGGGATGAGTCTCCAAGGGAGCCGAACACAAAGGGTTTAAATCCCAGGAAATTCCGAGACAAAAGCTACCACTTTCTTCATATTTTGGATTTCAGTGCCAGCAGAAGGAGGACGAAGAAATAACAAAGTCAGTGGGGTTTGTTTCAATGGTTTCTATCCTGGCTCCACGCTTTGAAATTTTGCTGTAGAGTTGAGGGAAATGCAATTCCAGTGCTCCAGAGTGTAAAAGGAAATACAAAAAGATTAAAGATCTCCCTGTAAGTGCGGCTGTGCCACTCCAGTGACAAAACCATCACTTTCCTTCTTTTATTATTTGAGGAAAGTCTCCAAGTGTTCTTTTTTCACACTGAATCGGAATGATTTTCTCCAAGTTTTCCAATTGGAGCATCAAACCCCAGACACCAGGGTTCATCCTGTCCTGACTTTAACGAGCTGGGAGATGGAGGGAGGTCCAGAGCTGTGGGCTCAGTCCTGGCCCTGAACTGCTGCACCCCCACAGGGATGATTAATAGGGAAAAATCCATGTCTGAGCCCAGCTTAGAAGATCTCCATGGAATCGCAGAATCACAGAAAGGTCTGGGTTGGAAGGGATTGGAAAGCTCATCCCATCCCACCCCTGCCATGGCAGGGACACCTCCCACTGTGCCAGGCTGCTCCCAGCCCCAATGTCCAGCCTGGCCTTGGGCACTGCCAGGGATCCAGGGGCAGCCCCAGCTGCTCTGGGCACCCTGTCTGTCCCCTGTGTGTCCCTGTCCATCCCTGTCTGTCCCCTGTGTGTCCCTGTCCATCCCTGGCTGTCCCTGGGTGTCCCTGTCCATCCCTGGGTGTCCCTGGGTGTCCCTGTGTGCAGGGAGGGCTCAGGGCAGGGCCCAGGCTCTGCTCCAGGGCCCAGCAGTGGCACCAGAGCACCGGGCAGGGCCTGAGCCCAGCAATTCCCCTGCACAGGAGGCAGAACTGCTGCCCTGGGCAGGGCCCAGCCCCGAACAGAGCCCAGAGGGGGGCTGGAATCTCCTCCCTGGGATATTCCAGAGCCACATGGACACACTCCTGGGCCCTGTGCTCTGGGATGGCCCTGCTGGTGCGGGGAGTGGCACCAGTGACCCTCTGGGGTCCTCTGAGCTGCCCCATCCTGTGACCCTGAGCCCTCTGGCCCTGCAGTGCTGCAGGAATCCAGACCCTATCTGCCACCCACATCAGCACCAGCTCGGGCAGAGCAGAAACAACTTTTTCACCAGGGCTGTACCAACCTTTCACTTCAACCACGGCCCCGAGCAGCGCCGCGGGCAAGGAGGAAGCGGCACCGCTGCGGTCTGGGCTCGTGTTTGCAAACTGGGGGTGTTGGGAACAGCAAAACAACAGCTCCTGCCGGGGCTGGGCAGGGAGCAGAGGATGGTTCTGGATTTTCAGAGGGATCCAGACAGGGTTTGGGCAGTGGGAATGCCCAGCCAGGGGTGCTGAGCTGCCCTGCAAAGGAGCCGTGTGAGGGAAGGCTCTGCCTTGCCCCAGAAAGGGCAAAGCGAGGCTGGGAGGTGGCAGGAGCTGAGCATGGCCCCTCCCTCTGCCTGTGTCCTCTGCAGAAGACCTTGAAACTCTTCAAAACCGAGTTCATCAACTTTCTGAGCCCGCAGCTGCAGCTGCAGCTTCCAGCAGAGCTGTGGCACTCCCAGAGCGAGCAGCCCCAAGCCACACTGCTGCTGCAGAGGGGACCCCTGTCCCTCCCTGTCCCTCTGAATTTAAAGTCCTGAGTCTGAATTAGAAGGAAGGATGTGTCCGGCTTTCCCTGGGCCTGTCTGATACCAGCTTGTCCAAGAGTCGCTCTGCTGCCTTCCCTTTTTTCCCATCAAGTAAATGAACTTTGCAATTTGCTCGTGAGCTGACAGGAGAAGGAGGAATACCCAGCTCTCATTACCACGAGGACATGACAAAGTTAACACGAGTTCAGCGTAATGGGACAGCATTTCAGCTCCCTCGGCAGCCCTGAGCCCTGTCAAGGATGAAATTGCATCCATCCAAAGTGTCTCTGCAGCTGCCAGTGTCCCTGGGGAGGGATCTCTTAATGAAGACACATGGAGATCACACCTGGCTGCGAGGTGGCTGAGAGGTTTCATCTTCCAGCTCCCAGAGAGGTTTTGCTTCCCTTGTTTCTGCTGTTGGTCCAACCCCTCAACTGCCAGTGCGGGAAATAGGGGCAGAAATTGCTTTTTCAGGCTTCACTTAAAAGGAGGCCTGAGCAAAATGGCTGAGCTGGGCCCTGAATATCAGTTTTGCTCCTGAAAGACAAGTGGGTGAGAGCAGGACAGCGAATCCCAAATGCTCCCATCCCATTCACAGCAGATCCAGAGGCTGAAGTTCAGCATGAAGAACCCTCTGTGATGTCTGCTGGAGAGAAAAGGGGCACTGGTTTCCTTGCTGGTGTGGAAATGAGCAACAGAAGCCAGACCGAGTGCAGGCACACAAGGTAAGAGCACAGCAGGAAACCCCAGCCCAGCCTGAGAGGTTCAGGAGACTTTTAAGGCAAAAGTTGGTTGAAACTTTTCCATTTTGTGTAGAAAGAAAGAAGCACTGAGCTGTGAGCAGGCAGAGACCTCCAGGCCTTCCCCTGGGCATGGAGAGCCGGGCCAGCACCAGGACGCCTCTGCAGCAGCTGCCTTTGGCACTGGAATGTGGCACCCTCTGTATTCCTGCAGGGAACGCACATCCAAGGGGATGGACCCTCTGCAGAGGGGCCTTTTGGGAAGAAGGCAGAGGAGGATGGACGTGGTGCCTGCCCTGCACTCCTTGCTCAGCTGCTCCCACTGCAGATCCACCCCTCAGCTCCAGCAGAAACTGAAAACTTCTTGTTTCAGAGACACAAGTACCCAGTTCCCTTTCCCTCTGCGGTGTCACAGCAGGAGACAGGCAGGTTTAAAATAGGAGATTTCACTTCCAGGTACTCAATTCACTGTCAATCCCCAGCCCTTCCTCCCTTATCTCCTCCACCTGGAACTTCTGGAGCACTCCCCTCATCCTGTTGCTGCCTCTGTGTAAAAGGAGCTTCACGTATCTTGGTGGAAAAAATTTGAATCCCCAGGAACTGAACGGCTGGAGCTGGGCCAGGGCAGGCTCAGGCTGGAGAGCAGGGAAAGGTTCTTCCCCCAGAGGCTGCTGGGCACTGCCCAGGCTCCCCAGGGAATGGGCACGGCCCCGAGGCTGCCAGAGCTCCAGGAGCGTTTGGGCAGCGCTGCCGGGGATGCCCAGGGTGGGATTTGGGGTGTCTGGGCAGGGCCTGGGGCTGGAACTGACGATCCTTGTGGGTCCCTTCCAGCTCAGGACACTCTGTGATTCCGTGATATGCTGAAATAATGCAGGACTGAGCGAAATCCAGCCATTAACTCAAGGCAGATAAAATGGGGTGTCTCAAAGGCAGAACCTGACCCACACACAGCCCCCATTCCCTGGGGGTAACCCTGCTGCAGCTGCACTGGGGTTAAACTGCTCTCAGAGGTCCTCTTGTGCCTTTATTCTCCTGAAATATTTGCAGCTTGACTGATCTCCGAGTGATTTATCCTCGTGCACGCAGCCCTGGGGTGAGGCTGCTCCTCCTCGGCTTCACAACGGGGGCTTCTGCACGGGGAGCTTGAAGCCTTGGGGAACAGGGGGCACAGGGGACACAGGGTGCTCGGGCAGGGGTCACAGGGGTCACAGGGGTCACAGGGGACACAGGGGACACAGGGTGCTCTGGCAGGGGTCACAGGGGACAGAGGGGACACAGGGTGCTCTGGCAGGGTCACAGGGGGCACAGGGGACACAGGGGACACAGGGGACACAGGGACGGGGTGCCCTGGGTGCTGCGGGGCTCTGACACGAGCAGGGGACGCCCAGCACAAAGAGCACCACACGTGAACGCTGCACTGTCAGAGCTTCAGCTTTTCTCTCTCGAATTTCCAGGTGGCTCCTGTGGCAGGTGAGGATGAAGTGAGGAGTGCTGTTAGTTCCTGTCTGGTTTCCTTGCACAACATTTCATCTTCTCCTGCTGCCTCCTTTGTTTTTGCTGTTCTGGGAGGAGCAGCTCGGGCTCTGTGGGACCCCTGGCTCAGCCCCAGCCTGGTGAGGGCTCAGTCAATCCCACTCTGGGCTCGCCTGAGCCGTGTCCAGAGGTGAGGACGGGACCTGGGAGGGCTCCAGAGGTGAATTTCTGCTCTGTGAGTCACAGAGCTGCCAAAGAGAGGAGCTGGAGTGCGGCTGAGGCCAGACAAAGTGCAGACACTGCTTCCCAAGGGTCCAATCAAGGACCAGCAGGAAATGAATCCTCAGCCTGCACAGCAGCAAATTTCCAGCCCTGATCTTGAATCTCTCTGTCAAGCACCTCGAGGCCTGTTCCTGGCTGGAGGAGCTGATGGGGAGGACAAACTCCTCAGTGCTGCCTTTGAAAGTCACCCTCAGGTCACCTCCCAGCACCCAGTGGAGCTTTGCTGATCACACAACCCCGTCCTCTCCTCGCTCCCCTCCTTCTCCTTCCCTGTTTGTTCCGGAACACCCAGGATTCATTCCGGCTGTCTCTGAAGAGATCAGCAGCGAGGCAGAGCTGATTTACGGGAGGACAGGACATCGCCACAGAGCCCGAGAGCTCTTTGATGGCTCTGCTCTCACCCAGCCCGGCTGCGATTCATCCCTGGGACCTGCAGCAGGAATTTATCCTGCTCCAGGCCTCCAGCGCTGATGGAGCAAATCAGCTGAGGTGTAAATCCCCTTTTCCCTTTCCTTCCCCCTGCCCAGCTGCAGCTGCGCCATCAGAAAGGGAGAGAAGGGGCAGGGGGAAAAAAATGTTCGATGTTATTCTCTCATGGAAGTAAGACAAGACTTATCCAAAAACGACCCTGTTTTCCAAGGGTAAAAGGGATGGTGCAGCTCCTGCTGCTCTAGGGAAGAGGGGGGACCTTGGAATGTCCTTCCCATGCCACAGTTGCCATTCTCATGGGATTTCTGCAGCCTGCAGGTCCCCAACTCCCCCTCTCCTGTCCAAGGAACGAGTGAGAGCCCCGTTCTCACCCTGCAGGCCCCAACCCCTGACTGTGCACACCCTGTGCAGCACGGGATTATTTTAATGATCCAGCCATGCAAGAAACCACATCCTCAGGAGGGCTGAAAGCACCTAAAGCTCCTTGGTGCAGCCGGGAGCGTGGGAGAGAGGAGCCTCCAGGCTCTCCTGCTCTGCCATCCCTGCCCTGAGCAGCTTCTCCGGCTGCCTGGGAGCTGGACACGGCCGTGGTCCCCATGGAACCCAAAAGAGACACAGAGGAGGCAGCTCTGCCCATCACCCTCTGCTCATCCAGCTCCCAAATCCCTCCCACATTCCCACTGCCAGTGCTGCCCATTCCCACCCTGCAGGTTCGGGATACGCTCGGGTCAGAGCTCCTGCAGAAAAACAGGAAGCACAGCGACTTTCCCTGAGCTCCAATTGGCAGAGCCAGGGAAAAAATCCTTCAAAACCCCTCCCAGCACGGCAAATTCCGCTTCTCCCTTTCCCCCACCACCTTCTTTTGTTCATCCCTCTTAAATCATTGGGTTTTCCTTTTGGGAGCAGAGAACATTCCAGTGTCAGGGAACCCTGTGAACCACGACTGTGCTTCCTGGAGAGGTTCCACCTCTGTTTTCCTGTCTCCCTGTCCCGGTCCCCCCTTCCAGACCCAGAACTCACCATGTGGAAGATCCCCAGGGCCACTGTCGCTGTCTTGATGTTGAGGCAGCAGCATTTGGGGGGCTCAGGGGGGCTTTGGGGGGTCATTTTCGGGTCCCTCCGAGCACTACTGAGTTAATGAGGTCGAATTTGCAGCCGCCCCACAGAAAGCAAAGCGAGAGCAGCTCTGCTTCCTTCCTGCTCTCTGAATGTGTGAAGTCATCTACAAAGTCACATGAGGCCTTTGGGTTTCTCAATCATAAGGAAAGCAAAACTGGGGGGCTTTTTGAGCACATCCAGCTGGGAAATTGGAGCCCCAAACGCTGCTCAGGTGTCCGGCACGGGGGGTGTCAGGAGAGGAGGGTCGGGAGCAGGACGTGGCTCTGTCCTGCAAAAATCCTCAGGAACAAAAGAGGGAGGTCGGGAATTTCACCTCGAACTCACCCTGCTGTTTTTGCAGCGAAGCATCCAAGTTCCTCCCTTTGAACCTCGCCAGCAAAGGCACCATTCCCTGGAACTGCTACTGGGAGCTGATGCTGGAGCAGCCCTGGGCTCTGGGAGGATGGCAGAGATCTCATGTCGGCTGAGGGGTCTGCAGCTCTGGTCCCAGCTCCTGGGGCTGGGATTTGTGTCATCAGCTCCTGGCAAAGGAAACCAGCAGGATCTGAGCGTGGTGGCTTTGTCACTGCAGGACATCGGGGCGTCCCCCCTGCTTGAACTCACCCAAATGTGCTCTTTGGCAGAGATTTATTACCATTCTTGTTAAAAACCCTTTTTAAATTCTCTTTCCCCACCCCATGGGGCAGAAATTCCCTCTTTAGACCCCTGTGGAGCAGATTGTTCCGAGTGTTGGGCTTCCTGACAAAGGTTTGGTGTGTCCCAGCAGGGGGACACCACTCCAGGAGGGAGATGCAGGTGAATAAAATGAGAATTGGGCAAACACTCAAACGAGCTCTTGCACCCCAAAAACACTCCCTGAGTTTTCTGTTTGATGCCTCCAGGAGTGTTCTCAGCACAGCACCCAGCAGTGCTCCAGCAGAGGGGTTTCTCGGTTGTTTTTAGGGAATTAAATGCAGAGATTCCACCTGGGTGCTTCAGAAATACAATCCAGCTGCAAATATTCCCTGCTGGGCCCTTGGTAGAGCAGGAAAGCGGAATCTCTTCACCAGCAGGGAAAGCACAAAGCTGCACGTGAGGACTGAGGGCACCACATCCACCAGCACCCCTGGAGCTGCACCCACCCACGAGAAATAGGGTTAAAAATCAGGTTTATTTGTAAAAATAGATCATTTGGAGCATCTTTCCTTTACAACCTGGTTGCAAACACGGGCTTGGCTTTGCCTTCCCCACATGAAATGTGGTTTTTTTAGGGGCTGCCTCCCCCCACGATAAATAGGGTTAAAAATAATGTGGGGTTTTTTTTTAAATAAATCATTTTGAGCATCTTTCCTTTACAACAGGCTTGGCTCTGCCTTCCCCACATGAAATGTGTTTTCTTTAGGGGTTTCCTCCCCTCCAAGGCGGGTTGTGGGCCCGGCTGGGAGGAGGTGCAGGAGGATCAGGAATTTCCTGCAGACCTGAAAAGCGGGTTTATGGTCTGACCCTGCCTGTGCGCGGCAAACGTTCCTCCCTTCGAGCTGCCCCTGGCGCTCCGAGAGGCGCACAGAGCTCTCCTTGTGTGCCTGAGTGTTCCAGGCCCAAACCGAGCTCTGTGCCTGGAAAAACACACGGAAAACACGGCCCGGGCTGGGCCTGTGGCCCTGCTGGAGGCCTGGAGGCCGCTGCAGGCCTGGCAGTGCCAGCCCCGTGTCCCCTTGGCAATGGCAAGTGTTAGGAAGTCACTGTGTTCTCAGGGACACAGCCTCAGCTTTTCATGGAATGCTGGGCATGGATTTGG
>NW_024581049.1:784798-791682 GCF_017639235.1 Corvus kubaryi
CAGGGACACAGCCTCAGCTTTTCATGGAATGCTGGGCATGGATTTGGTGCTGGAGGCCGCTGCAGGCCTGGCAGTGCCAGCGCCGTGTCCCCTTGGCAATGGCAAGTGTTAGGAAGTCACTGTGTTCCCAGGGATACAGCCTTGGCTTTTCATGGAATGCTGGGCATGGATTTGGTGCTGGAGGCCGCTGCGGGCCTGGCAGTGCCACCCCTGTGTCCCCCTTGGCAATGCCAAGTGTTAGGAAGTCACTGTGTTCCCAGGGACGCGGCTTCAGCTTTTCATGGAATGCTGGGCATGGATTTTAGGTGGTTTGTGGTGCCTTGTCCCTGACTCCTTCCTGGCAGCAATTCCAGCTGGAATTTCTCCTTGGAATCTGCAGCATCTCCCACCAGGAGAGCACCAGGAGGGGCTGGGACCAGTCCCTGCCCCTTTTCCGCACAGCAGGGAAGAATTCTCAGCTCTCTGTGAGCTGCTCCTCAAGGAAAGCTGGGCTGGAGGGTAGGGCAGCCACCGGGAATAAATCCAACATGGCAAATAAATATAAACGTGCCAAATAAAATAAATTAAAATAAATTAAAATAAAAGAAATGAAAAAATAAAAATAGAAATAACAGTAAAAATAAAAATAGAAATAACAATTAAAAAAACCAATAACAATAACAACAAAAATAAAAAATATAATATAATAATATTATATTATACTATATTATATAGTGAATAATATAATATAATATAATATGATACAATATTAGAAAGAATGTATATGATATAATATTATCTAAATATAAATTTTAAAAAAGCCAAATAAAATAAAAATAAATAAATATAAATATGATAATGCATTATTATAGATGTATTTATTATATTATCTAAATATAAATAGATACAAAATATTTATAAAACATGAAACATATGAAACATAAATATAAATATATAGATATAAATATAAATATAAATATAAATATAAAACACAGTATGATCGATATCATATATAATATATTTCAGAAATAAATAAGAATATAAAAATATAAATATATATAAATATTCCAAATAAATATGAAAATATCAATCGGAGCTGCCAAAGCCCCTGGGCTGCTCACAGAGGCGTCAAGGCAGCCAGGGGTCCCCTGCCTAAACCTTTCTGCCCATCGCACACACGGTTTGGGGCATTTGTTGCCCCGTGGTAGGGACAAGAGGAGGGGTTGGGACACAAAGTTTGGGTCCGTGTTGCCTTCACAGATGGGCAACCAGAGCACGAGGAAATTCCCAAGTTTTTCCCAGAGCTCCGCCAGTGCTGAGCTGGATTTGGCCTCCAGGAGAAGCCAAACAACAACGGGAGAGCCCCAAGGAGGGAAACGCTGCATTTCTTGCCAGCGGTGCAATAAATCTCTGCAGAGCTCAGCGCTGAGGCTGCCACCACAAATTCCTGCTGCAAACCCGCTGGGCTCAGGCAGCTGCTGCTGCCAGGGACTGGGAGAGTTGGGGTCAGCGGCTGAGGAGCGGCTTCTGCTTCTGGAGTGCCCTAATTAAGGGAAATGGGCTTTAAAAACTCCTTTCCAATGAGGAGTTGGGTAAAAATGCGGATAAAAAGGGTGGGATGGAGCTGTGCAGTCATTCAGTCCCAGGAACGGCCAGATCCCAGCTGGAAGTGTTGGGGGGACAGGGGAGATGTGGGGATTTCTCCAGAAGTCAGAGAATTATAAGAATGGAATGGTTTGGGTGGGAAGGGACCTTAAAGCCCATCCCATGGACAGTGACACCTCCCACTGTGCCAGGCTGCTCCAGCCCCAATGTCCAGCCTGGCCTTGGGCACTGCCAGGGATCCAGGGGCAGCCCCAGCTGCTCTGGCAATTCCATGCCAGCCCCTGCCCACCCTGCCAGGGAACAATTCCTGCCCAAGATCCCACCCAGCCCTGCCCTCTGGCACTGGGAAGCCATTCCCTGGGTCCTGGCCCTGAATCCCTTGTCCCCAGTCCCTCTGCAGCTCTCCTGGAGCCCCTTTAGGCCCTGCAAGGGGCTCGCAGCTCTCCCTGGAGCCTTCTCCTCCTCTCCAGCTGAGCACCCCCAGCTCTCCCAGCCCGGCTCCAGAGGGGCTCCAGCCCTGGAGCAGCTCCGTGGATTCCTCTGGACTCTCCCCAGCAGCTCCACATCCTTGATTTTGGAGGCTCCAGGGCTGGGGCAGCTCTGCAGGTGGGGTCTTACCTGAAGGGGCACAGGGGCACAGTCCCCCTTTTCCTGCTGCCCACTGGGTTCAGCTCAGGGCTGGGGGGTTCTGGAATGGGTCATGTCCAGTTTTAC
The DNA here is from genome assembly GCF_017639235.1 of Corvus kubaryi. Lineage (NCBI taxonomy): Eukaryota > Metazoa > Chordata > Aves > Passeriformes > Corvidae > Corvus > Corvus kubaryi. Next base: position 787,097 of record NW_024581049.1, read on the forward strand.
CCCCCACCACCTCCAAATCCTCCTCCCAGGGCTGCTCCACCTGCTCCATCCCCGCCTGGATCCATCCCAGGAGTTTCTCCATCTCAGGGGCAGCGCCGGACTTGGCCTCGTTAAAGCCGAGTGATTCCCACGGAGAGGGGGCTGTGGATGGGCTGGATTCCCAGTATTCCCAGTATTCCCAATATTCCCAGTATTCCCAGTGTCACCCCCCCCGGAGCTGGAGCTGCTGTGCTGTCCCTGCCCATATCCCCAGCCTGTCCTGCTGTGCCTGGCAGGGTTTCGAGGTGCTCCTAACACCCCACACAAGGATTTGCAAGTGTCAGAAATGATTAATTTTTGAGTAAACTGAGTAATTTTGAGGGGCCCCCACCCCCTCCCACAGCAGCCAGGAGCTCTCTGAGGGCTCCAAAGACAAAATTATCATTTTGCTCACTGGGAGTGACACCAGAACCTCTCTGCTAATGGGACTTTCAGCCGGCAGCTCGGTGTGCTTTATGTCTGTGCTGATGCGTGTTTGGCTGTTTATTATCCCTTTTCTCCTCGTGCTGGGCCATCTTTATTCCTCCATCAGGATTTACGGCTGCTCCCTTCCCTGCTTTATTCCTTCATTTTGTTTTATGGCAGCTTCGCTGTGCTTGATGTCCACGCAGCCTCCCCGTGGATCCTTCCTGGATTTTATCCATCACCTCGCAGGAGCACGGCTCCTGCCTCGCTCCGAGATAAAAAATAATAATCTGGAGGAGACTGAGGCGCTCGCGGAGGTGAAAGTCCATTGTTTTCATTCAGCTGGACGGAGGCAGCCGCTCCTTTCGCTTTTCCTCACACAGCTCTGTGGGAACAGGAGGATCCTTCGTTTAAAGGAGGCAGCAGCTTGCCCTCAGTATTCACCCAGAGGATAAATCAATGAACCCCTGCTGCTGTTGAATTGTTATTCATGGGGGATTCATGGAGAGATCCCTCCCGCCCTGATACAGCCTTACAAAATCGAGTGCTGGGTTCAGCTTCCCATCAGGAGACTTCATAGGATCATGGGATGGTTTGGGTGGGAAAGGAGATTGAAAATGCTCCAGTGGTACCCCCAAAATGAAACATTTCACCTGCTCGGGTTGAGAAAACATTTGACCTCGGAATGTGTCTCAGGGAAAAAATTCCTGCAGCAATGGAATCAATCGCACCTTCCACTACCCCGGGCTGTCCCCAAATGCTTCGCCTTCACCTGGAGCAGATTCCCACTCTCAGTGTCCAGTCTGAGGTATTTGGGATGATTCCTGCCTGGAGGAGCCGGGATGAGGAGCTTGGAGCAGCACCTTGCTCTCAAAGAGCTCACTGGCAGAAAGGGATCCCTTCTGCAGTGACCCAGAAACCATGACCAGATCACCCCCAAAATGGGGAGGATTTGGGGCTTGGAGTGCACCCCACACCCCCTCAGAGCCCCCAGGGTTGGGAGGCTGTGCCTGGGAGGGGCTGGCACACGGGGGATGATCCCACGGGCAGCCACAACCCCCGAACTGCTGCCGGCACTCGGCTCCAGGCTCCTGCAGCACCAGCACGTCCCTGGGAGCATCCACCGGGCTCCAGCGGACTGGGAGTGCTGGGGAGTGCTGGTCCTGTTCCAGCACAGGGATCACCTCAGGCCAGGAGACAAAGCCCCACAAGAGCCGTTCACATCCAGAGCCAAACTCACCTCATTTGAGGGCAGAGAGGAGCCCAGAGCTGGGCCCTGCCCGCTGCAAACCTCGGGACATTTGCTCCGTTAGCTCTTCCCGCAGTGGGAAAACAGCATATTTTTGGGATTTATTCACCAGGGAAAAACCTTATCCCCGACTGAGCTTCCCACCCCAGCTCTGGCCCCAGCCTGCCCTCCTCGCTCACTGTCACATCTGCAGTCACCTCCCATCCTGACCTTTTCATCCCTGGTTTCCTCTGGAAAAGGGAAAACAAGCAACCGCTGGATTATTGAGCTGGGAGAGGGAGCACGGCTGCTGCTCCATCTGCAAACCCCAAAAGATTCATTAGGAGACACCAAAAAAGGTGAGAGTTCCTGCACAAAGCTTGGCAGGACATCCTGTGTGGGTACCTGAGTGACCTCTCCAGTATTTCCACGTTCCTCGAGCCTGCTCCCGCTCCTGCTCCCATTCCTGAACGGATTCACAGCAGGGAGAGGAGCTCCTGATATGTTTTTATAACAAACCAGCCACGGCCAACAGCAATAGCCAGGAAATGTAGGAAAACAGGGAATTTGGGGCAGCAGAGTGAGGGCTCTTCAAGCACCGGGAGCTTTAAGCCGAGCTCAGGAAAGCGAAGAGTTCCTGGAGCTGTCGTGGTGGTGGAGGAGTTGTAGGGAAGGAGGGAAAATGGGCTCAGAAATCCCCCATTGTCCTGAGTGGAAAGGAAGTTCTGCAGTGCTCAGCGTGAGCAGCTCAGTAAAATCCCACAGGGGAAGGAGGAGCCTTCGCCTTTTGATCCTTGCGCTGTTTTCTCCCGGGAAATGGCGAGAGGAACCGGCTGCTGGCCTTTGAGCGCTCTGCAGAACCAACACCTCTGTTTTCCCTCAGAAACTCCGTGTGGAATCCTTTCTCCCAGGCTGGAGACCCCGCTCTGCCTCTCCAGGCCTCCTGCTCATGGATCCTGCTCCCCATGGATGCCCCTCCACAGGAAATCCCAGTTTTGGGGGCATTTTCTCAGCACAGCCCCATCCCTGCTCTGTTCTGCCTCAGTGCAGGGCGTGCTGGGCAGGTCAGGGTTGGGAGGTGGCACCTCGGGGTCACCTCTGCGCTGTGTCCTGGCCACGGGGATGTCCCTGAGTGTGGCACTGCTGGCAGAGCCCTCGAGTCCCCAGCACAGCAGTGGCTCTGGATGTGCCCAGAGCACAGATGATCCCAGCTGATCCCAACCCTCTGGATCCAGCTGGGAGAAACCTTCCCAGTGTTTTCACCCACTCCTGTGAGGAAACATCAACATTAAGGGGGTTGCAAATCCTTGTGGCTCTCCCCAGTGCCACTGAGCCCAAATTCTTGTTTAAATTCGGTGTTTGTGGGCATAGATCACACAAATTCCGCCTGTCCTGCAGGGATAAGAACAATCCGTGTTCTCCAAATATTCCCACAATTATTGGCTACGGAGCCCCTGTGCAGGTGCCTCACCTTTACCACAAATCACAGAAAATGTTGAAGTTCAGATTTGAAGCCCAAAACTCAACTGGGGAGAAGCTGGAGCTCTCCACAGAAGGATTAAAACTTCGCCGAGTTTTTGAAAAGAAAAATTCCTCCACCCACAAACTCAAGAACGGGAACATTTTGTTTTGCCGTTTTCCAAGCGAAACATTTCACCTCCTCAGGTTGAGAAAACATTTGACCTCGGAATATGTCTTGGAGTTATATCTGGGGAAAAAACCCTGCAGCGATGGAACCAAAATGTTGCACTTGAGCAGGGTTTGACAGCCCAGTTTTTCGAGGCACCACAATTTTGAATCCTTTCAAGTTGATTTTCTTTCTTTTTTTAATTCCAAATTTCAGCTTCAAACTGATTAATTTTGAATTTCATTCAAACTTCAGTCATTCCCAGCTGGAATTAGCCAGTTTCTCTGCCTCTCTCAAGAAGCCACCAGTGATTATTTGAGTGAACCACAGAGGCCTTGCAGGGACTGAAGCAGGGGAGAGGCCTTAAGCTGATTTCCTGCCCAGGGATGAATTCCACGTGGGTAGAAACAAAGGGAATTTCTCCTGCTGTCCCTTGTGGAGGGGCTGAGCTTCCAATTCCTGCTCCCGAGTTAATGAGGGCTTGGCATGGGATTTGGATTTGGCTTTGGATAAAGCGGTGGCAGCTCTGGGGTTTTCACAAAGAACCTCCCTTCGTTCTCCTCATCCTTCATCCCAAACCTCCACGTCCCGCTGCAGAATCCTGCAGGGGTTTCAGTGGAACGGCTGCAGGTGCCCCCACCCTGGGCATGTTCCACATCCCTCTTGAGATCATGGAATGGGGGATGTGGGATGGCACCTTCACAGTCCCAGGTCACCCAGAGCCCCAAGGCCACCCTGACGCTCATTTCTGAAGATTCTTTGCTGCCCGCAAAACTCAATTTGGGTGGAATTTCGTGGAGCAATTTTACTCCAAGAGGAGTTTTTCCAGCAATTCAAGGATTCTGTGGGGCTGCAGCACTCAGCCCTCATGTGGGAATCTTTATTTGAGTCATTTTAGTGCTTTAACCTAGAACAGAAACCTGAATACGGAACAGAGTCAAATTTGATGGGGAATTTCGAGATGGGGCTTGCTCAGATGGAGATGTCAGCTTAGACTGGATCCATCTCAGATTTAAACAATTCCTCATTAAAATGGGATTCAAATGGGTTAAAGCCTCAATGATCCCAGGGAGTTCCATTGAAATGGACCTTGAGTGAAAACCCTCAATGATCAGCGGCAGTTTCATCCCCAGCAGCGGGATTTACAGCAATCATCCGAAAATCGGGATCGAAAACTCTTCAAAACCATTGAAAGGAATTCCTCTGAGAGCTCCTCAGTGCAGCTGCGGGACTGTGGAGCTGATGGGATCTTTGTGGGACTGTGGAGCTGATGGGATCTTTGTGGGA
>NW_024581049.1:791692-791932 GCF_017639235.1 Corvus kubaryi
TGGGATCTTTGTGGGACTGTGGAGCTGATGGGATCTTTGTGGGACTGCAGAGTTGATTGGATCTCTGTGGGACTGTGGAGCTGATGGGATCTTTGTGGGACTGCAGAGTTGATTTGATCTCTGTGGGACTGCGGAGCTGATGGGATCTCTGTGGGACTGCGGAGCTGATGGGATCTTTGTGGGACTGCGGAGCTGATGGGATCTTTGTGGGACTGCGGAGCTGATGGGATTGTGCAGTTG
>NW_024581049.1:791942-800407 GCF_017639235.1 Corvus kubaryi
TGCGGAGCTGATGGGATTGTGCAGTTGATTGGATCTTTGTGGGACTGCGGAGTTGATGGGATCTTTGTGGGACTGCGGAGCTGATGGGATCTTCTTTAGGATTTCGGTGGAGGAAAAGGAGGAGAAGAACAGAAAACATTTGGCAATTACTGCCCCATTCTTCTGCAGCAGCACAGCCTGAACCAGAACAAAATACGGAGCTGCCACTTCCTCTCCTTCCTGCGCTCCAAGAAAAATGACCTGAGCGGAGTTTTTATGAACCCAGCAGGAGAAAAGAGCGGAGATTCCATGAAATGCGCTGATGACCTCATCTGTTTTCCATGGATACTGTTGGGAGGGCCCAAAGACGGGGCTGATGGGAAGTTTTTCAAGTACAAATATCCCTTCTTTACGTATCCGTTGGTGTTCCCATGGATTTTCACTCTTCCACAGGTTTGGGAGCAGCTCTGGAGGAGCTCCACCAGCTGGGAGTGTCCTCTGGTGCTGGCGCTTGTCCGAAATCCTGCTTTGGTTTCCAGGTTTTCTCCTCAGAGGTTGAAGCTCAGCCCAGGAGCCTCGGGACAATTTAATTCTGGCAATTCCTCCTTTTCTGGTGCCTTTTGAGCCCGAGGAGGGGTCTGGGATCAACCAACCCTTGGCATCCCAATCCAGCCTTTAGGGCTGCTCCCTTCCCTGCTGGATGCCCTGAATGAGCTGAGAAGTTTGGTAAAATTCTTTTAAAATAATAAATAAAGAAGTTTTTATTGGGAAAAGTTTTGTTCCTCTAAAGCAGCTGTGTCACAAATAAATGGGAATTTTTTTCCAATGGTTTGGACTCTCAGATCATCGGGAATTTTCCATTTGCTGGCAACTCCTTGTGTGGAGAGCTGGGCAAAAGAGGTGCCACGATCCAGGTTCCTGTGGATCACAGAAGGTTCTTTTTGGGAAGAAGGGTGGGGATTTTGTCACCGTTATGAGACTGAAGGAATGGGATTGAGGAAAATCCCAAAATCCAAGCTCATGGTTCCGTTCCGGAGTGTTACAGCTTCTGCGGGGAACACGGGCCAGGGAAACTCCGCTTTTTCTCCAGAGTCACAGGAAAATTATTGGATCTGTTGGAATAAACGCCCGGAAGAACGGGCAGGCAGGACACGAGTTCAGAACCTGCTGCATCCTGGGCTGCAGGAATGTTCTGGGAGAAGAAAATCTTGGATAACTCCTGTTCCAGGCCACTTTGGCAGCTCTGTGGCCTTATCCTGGGAGCACAGCTCCGAGCACCCCCCCAAATCCCCTTTTGTCTCCTCCAGCTCCCCCAGTTTCCATCTCATTTCCCACCTGGGCACTCTTGCATCCCGCGGGTGCGCTAGGAGCCCTCATTCCCTGCTCCAGATCCCCCTGGGACCACCTCCACCATGGCAGGAACACCAGGACCACCCAAAGCATCGTCTCAGAAATCCCAAACTTGTCCCAAATCCATGGATCCGGCCCAGTCTTGCTCCGCTGGCGGCTCCTAAGGAAAATTTGGAATTATCTCCTCTCTGCACACTCTCCATTCCCTGACTCCTATGATTCTGGATGAATTCCTTCAATTGCTCCACGATGTTCATTTAAGCAAACCTAAAATATGGATTTTTGTTCCATAGGGGCCGTTTGGGAATTTCAGCTTTGGAGAGGTCAGTTAGGATTCCCCGGCTGATGCCGATGGCGCTGCTGCTTTTGTTTGGGAAAGGCTTCGTCCAAACAAATTCCTTTATGGGAATCCCACCATTAATGCAGGATCTGCGCTGGGATTTAGGGGATTTCAGGGAGGTGGAGGTGGCACCGGTGGCAGGCTCTGCTCTGGTTTCCAGAGCACAATCCTGGCCACTTCCAAGGTTCTGGATTTTGGGAGCGAGGCACCAGAGGATGATGGAGCAGCTCCAGCTGGGCCAGACATGCTTTGTGTTCATTCCCAGTTCCACCAGGGCATGGAGAAGGGGAGAAAGATGGGATACGGGGGCCAAATATCTGGGATTGGAAGTGGAGAAGGACGGGATACAGGGTTCAGATGTCTGGAATTGGAAGTGGAGGAGGAGGGAATTCAGGGTTCAGCTGTCTGGGACCAAAGCATGGCTGTGTTTGTGTGACAGCCCCGGGGCTTCAGCCCAGCACCCCACTGTTTCCATGGAATTCCATCCCAGCTGCACCGCTGCGGCTCCAGGCTGAGTCCCACATCCAGGCCTGGCAGCCATGGGGTTTTTGGGTTCCCAAGCAGCTGCACTTGAGGTCTCAGGTAGGGGGGGAGAGGCTGCGGCCACGCTCAGAGCAACCTGCACAGGAATTCTCACGGTTTTGGGGGTTTTTCCTGCATTTCCTCTGTCCCTGTGGCATCCCATGGGAATGCAGCACCCCTATGCCGGGAAAAACATGGGAAGGACACAGCAAACAATTGAATTCCCAGCCCACTCAGACATTTCACCAAAACCCCCTGATTCTCATCCCTAAATTCGGCTTTTCACGGAGGCGAGGTGAGAGCCTTGTCTGCAGGACCAGGCTCAGAGCAGCGAGGTTTGGATTGGGAATGAGCTCTTGGCCTCTCCAGGAATTCTCACAGCTTTTCTTGGTTCTCATCTCAGGCTGGGAATTCACCTGGCATTCCCAGAATCCGGCAAGGACACATAGGGTGGGGACAAACTGGGTGAAAACTGATTTACAGGAGTTTGTTTGTGGATAAACACGGCCAGCAATGAGGCTGAGGGTCCTGAACTCACTCCAGGGTTTGGGATTTCGATTTTTCCTTCTTTTCTCACCCCCTTTCCTCATAGCACAATTCCTTCATCAGCTCCATGGATCCAAACAGGATAAAAAGGCCGATCCAGGAATGTTCCGATTTTATTTGTGCTCTGACTGTACCAGCCAAACCTTCGTGGCCACCACAAACCCTTGAGTGGCTTCTCCCCGTGTCCCATCCCTGTCTGGGATGTAATTCCAGCCCTTTCCCAGCCACTCCGGCTTTCCCAGCTTTCCCCCAAGCCTTTTCCCTCAGATCCCAAAGCTTTCCTGCCCCACATCCAGAGGTGCCAGCTCTTTGCTGGCTCAGCCCTGGCAATGAGCTGCCAGTGTTTATCAGCAGCCTCTGGAAGGAAAACAACGTCCTTTCCCTAAAATCCTGCACATTCCCAGGCCTCTGGAGCAGGATGAATGGAACCTCAGTGTGGCTTTTCCTCCATGGTGCCTCCGACTCTGATCCCGGCAGATCCCAGCTGTGCTCCCAGAGGGATTTGTGGCACCAGGAAAAGCTCCTAGAAATGCAAAGAGAGGTCCAAGAATACATTCCCAGGGATAGGGGCTCCTGGGGGGGATATTTTGGAAAAGCAGCTCCTGGTCACACAAAGAGGGATTTGTGTTGGGATTTGTGTCGGGATTTGTGCCGGTCCCTGTGGATGCCTGGAAGGGGCTTTGGGACATCTTGTTCCATAATAAACCTGTTTGAGAAGAGAATTAACACCTCCTCTGGCTGCCCACGGGGCAGGAGCGCATTCCTGCTGCTCTGGCCATTCCAGGATGTCTCGGGGACAATTCCAGCCCTGATTCTTGTGGAATTTCTGATGAACCCTCACAGAATGATCGGGCTTTGCCCAGGGACAGGCCTTGATCCCATTATTCCCACCCCTGAGCCCCCTTCACACCAAGGACATCCGTCCTGCTGCCCAGCAAGGATTGGGAAAAACATGGGAAAACCGCCCAGGAATTGGTAATTCAGTGCCTGATCCAAAGGGAGAGCCAGAGGTCATCAAAGTACGGGAGGAAGGAGTAAAGGAGAGGTTTTCTCATGGATATGAACGTCCTTGGACAGAACCGGGATGTGAAACTCCTGCCATGAGCTTGCAGGGAAGGATGGATGAGTTCAGGCATGAGAAATCCACGTAAAACCCACTGTGGGGAGCAAAGGAGAGGTTTTCTCATGGATATGAACATCCTCAGGCAGAATCGGGATGGGAAACTCCTTCCAGAGGATGCCAGGAGTTTGTAGGGAAGGATGGACAAGTTCAGAGAAGATAAATCCTCTTAAAATCCACATTAGGGGAGAAAAGGAGAGGTTTCTCCTTGAGTTCGTAGGGAAGGGTGGATGAGTTCAGGGAGGAGAAATCCACATTAAAACCACTTTAGGGGAGCAAAGGAGAGATTTGTCCATGGATATGAACGTCCCTGGACAGAAGCAGGATGTGAAACTCCTGCCATGAGGTTGTAGGGAAAGGTGGATGAGTTCAGGCATGAGAAATCCACGTAAACCCCACTGCGGGGAGCAAAGGAGAGGTTTCCTCGTGGATATGAACGTCCTCAGGCAGAATCGGGATGGGAAATATCACATCCAGTGGAAAGGAAACACTGTTGAGCCTCCAAAAGTTCCAGGTGTGCTCCAGTGGGAAGAGCCAAGAGCATCCAACTCCCTGTGCATACAGCACTAATTAGCAGATTCTGCCTTACTTCTGGAATGTTCTCCAAACACTCTGCTGATTCCCAAATCCTCCTGTCTCAGCTCTGCTGGTTTTTGGGAAGCTCACCAGGAAAAACCAAAATGGGAGCAAAGAGCAGCTTTTAAAGCAGAACGAGCTTCAGCCAAAGCCAGGCTTTAATTATTTATATTTATTGAAGATGAGGAAAAGGAACATTTCCATGTCCTGTTCACCCGGGAATGTCGTGGGACTGAGGGATTGCAAAGGGCTCCAGCTCCAGCACAACCCGTTCCTTAAGGGGGGAAAAAAATTTAATTCGTTAATTAAAATATATAAATATCTATATAAATATGTAAAATGTATAAATATATAAAATATATAAAGATCTAAAATATATAATATATAATATATAAAAATCTACAATATATAAAATATATAAATATATAAATATATATAAATATATGGAAATAATAAAATTTCTGTTATTTATACACATTCCCCAAAAATCCGGGGTTATTTCTTCCCTGGATATTTGCATTTGAAAGGCGGGACTGAATTAATTCCAGACAAAATGTCAACACGGATCCCGCTCAGGAGGACGAGCTGTCCCCGGGATGTTTTTTTGGGAATCTGCAGGAGGACGAGCTCTGGCTGGGTCACACCTCGTTCCTGGAGCCTGGGCTCTCATTCCAGCCCTTCCTTGGGAATGGAGGGAAGTGTGGATGGATATGGGACACGTCTGCTCTTCCCACCACAGGGAAAACAAATCCCTGGGAACGAAGGCAAAGCTCGTCCGGGTTTGGATGGAAAAAGGAGCCTCTTGTTCAGCACTGAACCCGCACCGAGGGTTTGGATCCAGCTGCCTCTGGATTCGGGATCTGGAGAGCCCAAATCCCCCAGTTTGGGGCTGGGGGCCGTGCGGGGGGCTGGGATGATGAAGGAGGGGTGGAATTTGTCACCTCACGGGGATTTGCGGCTGGATTAAATCCCTGAGGAAGGTTCCTGAGCTGGGAAAGGTCAAAGCCAGGGTTCAATCCCCTCCTTTTCCAGGGAAAGGTTCCTGACCTGTGGAAAGGTCCCGTGAGTGCCCAACTTCCCACAGAATCCCCAGGGATCAATTTAATCCCTTGGGAATTTGTGTCATTGGGAGCACCCTGAGGGCCGTGCCTGGGCAATGTGGGAGAGTGCGTCAGAGAACAGCTCTTCTCTGGAGCTGCATTGGGAGGCCCTGGAGATCCCTTCGGGAAGCTGAGTTGTACTGGAGCGAGCACACTGGGATTCCAGAATCCTGGAATGGTTTGGGTTGGAAGGACCTTAAAACGCACCCAGTTCCACCAGGGACACCTCCCACTATCCCAGGGCATTCCAGCCTGGCCTTGGACACTTCCAGGGATCCAGAAGGAGCCACAGCTTTGACCAGGGCCTCACCAGAAGAAGGAAAATTTCCTCAAAAGCCCCATTTTGCTCTTTGTGTGTTTGCTGTTGTGGACAAAAATGGGAACCCTCCGTAAAAAGTGACAGGAACGACAGTTCCAAAATCCCTGTTTTCTGCAGGAAACGTTTCCTGCATCCAGGACTCTCTCTGTTATTCCAGGCACCCTTCAATCCATGAAAAACCCTCAGGATCTGCAAATTTTGGTGCCAGTCAATCCCTCTCCCATTCCCATTCCCATTCCCATTCCCATTCCCGTTCCCATTCCCATTCCCGTTCCCGTTCCCGTTCCCATTCCCGTTCCCATTCCCGTTCCCATTCCCATTCCCAGTGTCTGCCTTTGGAGCTGGAGCTCTCAAACTTGTGTCCACTTGGTGGGGCTGAGTTTGGAAAATCCAGGAGAAATCGATGTTAAAATTAAACTGAATTAAACTAAATGAAATTAAATGAAAGTAAATTAAAATCAATTCAATCCCCCCAATCTTTCAGCCTGATTCCTGAAGGCCACAGCCCAGCCCTGCATCATTCCAGAGGGAGCAGGAATTTTCTAGACCCATTTAGGAGATGGGAATCTTGGAAATGCCACAACCTTTGAACCCTGGGGGTCTCCAGCATGGGTGGAGCAGGGAGCCAATGGGAAAGCTCCCAAAATTCCAAAAGCAGAGACAATTCCAGCCTTTTCCATGAGCCTGGTGCCGGTGGCCTCTCTGCTGAGGGAAGTATTCCCTCTGCTGACTGGAGCGAGGAACTCAGCACGGACACAACAAAATCATCATTTCAGGGGGGAAGATGAGAAAGAATCATTTCCTAAACCTACAGAAAAATGCTCCAAAGCCAATTTATTTAGGGATGAGCGAGCCAAATAAAGTTTAGGATGAGTTTTTCCTCATGGAAAATTCCCAGCTCTCAATCACATTCTGCTGAAGGAGTTTAGGAGCTCGGAATTCCTCCAGGCTGTGTTTGAGGAGTGCGGAAAACCCTGGATATTCATTTTTGAGGAAATAAAACAACACGGGTGCTCTGCCAGAGCTCAGGAATGCTCCAAATATCCCATCAATTTCCCTCCTAGTTCCTGGTTTCTTTAGGATTCCCAGTTGTCCATCCCTCACTCGTTATCTCCACATTTATTTTGCCCAAATTCCAGAAGAATTGATGTTATAAACAGCTGATTTCCCCCCTGCTGCAAAACCTTCAGGTTTTGGGAGGAGGAGGGAATTTTTCATGGCTGTTTTGGGTCAGATTTTCAAGATTTATTCCTCCAGCACCCAAAATTTGAGGACTGAAGTGATGCCCCCTGTGCTGGGTGAGCAGGAGAGCAGAATTCCAGAGGGAATGGATTATCCAGCTGCTTGGCAGGAGCGGCTGTGCCTCTTTAGGATTCATTTGAGCTCCAATGAAATGATTTGATCCCTAAAATTTGGCTGATCACGCTGTAGGTTTGCCCTCTGTGGAACAGCCCAACCATTCCTGTAGGAACAGCTCCGTCCTTGGCTCCACAGGGGAAAAAATGGGATTTTACCTGTCAGCTGTGCTGTCTGATGGCTCATGTGGAGAGAACTGGTTGGGATAAACCTTTGGAGCACTGGATAGAACATTCCCACCTTTTTTATGGGGTTCTGAAGGAGTTCAGATGGAGTTTCCGCACAGGGCCAAGCCCTCAAATCCAGATTCAGCTCCAGAACATCTCGAATTCGGGTCCAGAACATCTCAAATTCGGATCCAGAACATCTCGAATTTGGATCCAGAACACCTCAAATTTGGGTCCAGAACATCTCAAACTCGGATCCAGAACATCTCAAACTCGGCTCCAGAACATCTCAAATTCACATCCAGAACATCTCAAATTCGGATCCAGAACATCTCAAATTCGGGTCCAGAACATCTCAAATTCGGATCCAGAACATCTCAAACCCGGATCCAGAACATCTCAAACTCGGATCCAGAATCCGCATCCAGAGCTGCAGGCTCAGCCCAGCTCCTGTCCAACAGCGAGGCAGGAACTGCACATTCCCACTTCATTTCCTGAGCCTTCACCCCTTCTTAACATTCCCTTCAAATCCCACATCCCCCAAAATTCTGGGTGTGGTGGGGCGCTCACTCTGCGCTGCCGGGATGGCCTGAGGCAGCCCCGCCTCTCCCAGTCCTGTTTCACTTTCTCTCCTCTCCTTCCCAAGTCCTTCAGTGCTGTCTGTGCAATTCCATTCCGCCAGGAAACCTTCCCCAAAAAAAGAAAAAAGGAATTAAATTTGACTTCTCTATGCAAATCCCAGCCCTGTGCATAATCAGGGAGGACACGAGCTCACCCAGCGTCCTCCAAACGCGCTTGGAGATGAAAAATGTGCAGCGCTCGCTCAACCTCCAACCCCAGGCTGTGCCAAGGCCGATGGGAAAAAGGATAATTCCTAATTAAGGGATTTATTTAAACCAGGTGACGTTAATTGTTCCAAAATGGAAAGGGGATTTTAAGGACTTTCAGGGCTCCTTTTGTTGGTGTGAGGGGTTTGGAGCCGAGGGGGAACAGGAAACGTTCCCTGCCAGGAGGGGCTGGGGTGGGAACACCTCTGCTGGGGGGGGATGGGATGGGATGGGATGGGATGGGATGGGATGGGATGGGATAG
>NW_024581049.1:805407-807196 GCF_017639235.1 Corvus kubaryi
GGATGGATGGATGGAATGGGATGGGATGGGATGGATGGATGGATGGATGGATGGGATGGGATGGGATGGATGGGATGGGATGGATGGGATGGGATGGATGGATGGATGGGATGGGATGGGATGGGATGGGATGGGATGGGATGGATGGGATGGGATGGATGGGATGGGATGGGATGGGATGGGATGGGATGGATTGGATTGGATTGGATTGGATGGATGGGATGGGATGGGATGGGATGGGATGGATTGGATTGGATTGGATTGGATTGGATGGATGGGATGGGATGGGATGGGATGGATTGGATTGGGTTGGATTGGATTGGATGGATGGGATGGGATGGGATGGATTGGATTGGATTGGATTGGATTGGATTGATAGTCCTGTGGGGAATATTCTGGTGCTCAGAATCCCAGAAATGAGGTTGGAAAAGAGCTCCAAGGTCATCGAGTCTGAGCTGTGCCCCATCCCCACTTTGTCCCCACCTGAGTGCCACCTCCAGGAATTCCTTGGATGCCTCTGGGGATGGGGACTCCAAACCTCCCTGGGCAGTTCCAAGGCCTGAGCACCCTTTCCATGGAGAAATTCCTGCTGATGTCCAACCTGAGCCTTCTTTTAAACCTAAAAAATGCTGAATTTCTGTTTATTTTGTTTTCAATAACCTGCAGGGGGATGGGAAGTGCTCGTTCGGTTCAAATCAGGCTTTGGGTCCTCTCAAAAGCACCCCACAAGCCCTTTTTAAGGGCATTATTAACATAATTATTTTATAGGGATTAAAAGGCTTATCCTTAATGAAAGGTTTCTGTTCGGTGTTGCCGAGGAGATTCCTTGTTCTGTTCAGTCTTGTAATGCGCTAAAACGGCTGGAATTGGGATTTGGATTTTTGAAAATGAATGGGATTTGCCCATGGAGCAAAAAAAGGTTCAGTTCTTCTGTCAAGTCTGTAATCCTGTGATTGGGTAATTCTGGTATTCTGTAACTCTAGGATTCTGTGATTCCATGATTCTGTAATTCTATAATTCTTTCATTCTGTAATTCTGTAATTGTTTCATTCTTTAATTCTGTAATTCTGTAATTCTATAATTCTTTCATTCTGTAATTCTCTGATTCTATAATTCTATGATTTTATGATTCTATAATTCCGTGATTCTGTGATTCTATATGATTCTGTAATTCTGTAATTCCATGATTCTCTAATTCTATGATTCTGAAATTGTCTGATTCTATAATTCTATAATTTTATTATTATGTAACTTTAGTAATTTTATGATTCTATAATTCCATGACTCTCTAACTAATTCCATAATTCTATGATTCTACAATTCTATGGTTCCGTGATTTTGATTCTATAGTTTTATGATTCTCTTATTCTATCATTTTATTTTTCTATCATTCCATGATTCTCTGATTCTCTCATTCTCTGAGCAGGGCCATCGTCCACCAAACCAAGTTTTTAGCCAAGAATATCCAAGATTATCCCAAACTTCTCCATTCTGGAAGTGCCTGGAAGGAACTGGAGGTGTCCGGGGCCAAACCCATCCCTGGTGCCAGCAGCGAGCCCCAGGCAGGGGGACCCCGGGAGGGAAAACCCCGCAGGAAACGGGAATTCCTGATTCGTGTCCCAGAGATCCCAGCCGGGGCCGGAATTCCATCGCCCCACGGATGTCCCCGCTCACCGAAGGGGGTTCGGGAGGGGGTGACAGTGGCAGAGCCATGGCAACGAGGAGCGTCACCCTGGCAACGCTCCCGGCTCATCCCGGAGCTCCGTAACGGCGCTCGGCGATGGATCCC
>NW_024581049.1:807206-809026 GCF_017639235.1 Corvus kubaryi
TCCCGGAGCTCCGTAACGGCGCTCAGTGATGGATCCTGATCCCGGCCCCTTCCCCATCCCGGCTCCTTCCCGATCCCGGCTCCTTCCCGATACCGACCCCTTCCCGATCCCGGCCCGATCCCAGCTCCTTCCTGATCCCGGCCCTTCCCCAATCCCGGCTCCTTCCCCAATCCCGGCCCCTTCCTCATCCCGGCTCCTTCGCGATCCCGGCTCCTTCCCCAATCCAGGCCCCTTCCTCATCCCGGCTCCTTCCCGATCCCGGCCCTTCCTCATCCCGGCTCCTTCCCGATCCCGGCCCTTCCCCATTCCGGCTCCTTCCCGATTCCGGCTCCTTCCCCAGCCCCGGCCTCTTCCCCATCCCGGTTCCTTCCCAATCCCGGCTCCCACCGGAGCTGGGAAGGGCGGCCGAGGGCCGGGGGTGGCACCGGGCAGGTCCCCGCTCCCAAATAAAGGAATTTCCGTATCCGACACGTTCTGGAGCCGCTCCCAGCTCAGAACCGGAGTGGGAAAAGCGGTGCCGGGAACGGCTCTGAGGGAACGGCTCGAGGTGCGAAGGAAATGTGGGAATTTCAGTGGGAATCAGAGAGGGGGGATGGGTGATGCTCCTGGGAAGCAGCGGAATCCCACCAATGCCAGAGGGGCTGCGAGAGACCGGCCTGGAAATCCCTGAGAGGCCCCAGGGAGGTTTGGGCTGGGAGGGAATTTATGGATCATCCCATTCCAAGCTGGCCTTGGACACTTCCAGGGATCCAGGGGCAGCCACGGCTGCTCTGGGCACCCTGGGCCAGGATTTCTGTTTGAATTCTTCGGATTTCCAACTCTTTTCCGTTCTTTGGGTTTGTTTGTTGCCTTTTATCCCCCTTTTTTCCCTTCTCTTGGGAATATCCTGGATTTCTCCTCAGTGGGAATGCTCCCTCCCAGCTCTGCTCTTTGATGATCCCAAAAAGACCTTTCTCCTGCAGGGAATGGCTTTGGGAATGGGGGTGGTGCAGAAAAGGCCCCATTTGGGGTCCCTGGTTGTGCCAGGGGCTGGATCCAGCAGGACAGAGACCAAGCAGAATTCCAGTGGGGAAAAAGCCAGAACTCAAAGAATTCAAAGAATTCAAGGATAAACAAATTAAAAGAATCAAAATAAAGAATTAAAAGAATTAAAATTAAGGAATTTTTAAAAATAAACATTAAAAATCTAAAAAATAATTTAAATAACAAAAGTAAAAATAAAAATAAAAATAAATAAAAATAAAAATAAAAACAAAACCAAAAATAAAAATAAAAATAAAAATAAAAATAAAATTTCTATTTGAATTCAAATTAAATTGAATTAAAAGAGTTCAAAGCCCCTTTTCCATGGATTTGGGTGCACGCAGCTGCCGGGGGCAGCCCGGGGAGCTCCCGCCCCTCTTCCCCCAAAGCCCCGAGATTCCCAGGCCGGAATGTTGATCCCGAATCCGCGAGCTGCCGCCACAAGAGGGAGATCCAAGGCCTGGAAAGCACCCGGGAGGCTCCCGAGGGCTGGCTGGGAGCGGGAGCTGCGGCTGAGCCTCCTCCCCGTCCCGGGACACTCGGGAATATCCTGAGGATCCCTCCCCGCTCCGGGAACGGCTGGAGGTGGATGCGACATTCCCGGTGCGGGGAGAGAGTTTGTGTCAGTCCGGGAAGAAAATCCCAATTCAGGGGGTTTTGCCTTCTTTTATTTCGGTGAGATTTTGGTGTTGTTGAGGTTAATTGGGCACCAAATTGGCAGAGGCCGATAATTAATAAATGAAATTTGAATGGGAAGGGAAAGGGGAAAAGGGGGGCAAAAAAGAAGGGGGGGGGGA
>NW_024581049.1:809126-811857 GCF_017639235.1 Corvus kubaryi
GAAAGGAAAGGAAAGGAAAGGAAAGGAAAGGAAAGGAAAGGAAAGAGAAAATCCATGGAAATATTCCTTTCTCCTGCCACACTGGAGCGGCCTGGGTCCAGCTGACCGCTCTCTCCATTACACGCCATAATTACTGAATTATCTCGGATAAAAATATCCCATTATCCAGGGCCCTAATGAGCCTTGGCAATGCCGCAGGGCCCTGTGTTTGCATGGAGTCGTGAGGAATTCCAGCCTGGAGCCACCCCCGACAAGGCCAAATCCCCTCACGGAGCAGCTCTGGTGTCACCGATCCCGGGAATGGCAGCGACACAATCCGTGCGAGTCAAGTGGTGACACCACGAGCTCATTAAATCGATGGGTAATTAGCGGCACCGTTACCAATCCTGATGGGAAGAGATTCCTCAGGTTCCATCCCTGCCTGGCTCCAGCCGAATCCAGGTTTTCCACTTCCTTTGGTTTTGTGCTTGCTCGGATTTTGCCCTAAAGCTGCTCCCCCGGGATTTCCGCTGCGGGGATTCCTCTGGGATGGGTCCCTGCCCTAAAGCTCCGCTCTCAGACCCGCTTTCCCCCCTTTTCCAGGGGAATATTCCTGCCGGGAGGGTGTGGTGGTGTCCGCAGCCCCGTCACCGGCAGAGGGGGAAGGAGCCGCGGGGAAAGGGAAGGAGGCGGCAGAGGGAGCGATCCCACCGGCTGGAAACGCCGAACCCTTGGAATCTCACCCCAAAACGGCTCGCGGAGCTTTCCTTGGAGCCGAGGGAGCAGTGGGAAAGGAGGATCGGGGGATGAGGAGCCCGGGGTGGGATGCGGGCGCTTCAGGGATGTGGAACGGGCTGGGACACGGGGCAGAGCCGGTGGGAGGACCCGAGATCCATCCCAGAGAGCTCGGGAATTCTCAGTTCCTTGGATTTCCTGGCCGAGACTTCCTTGCCTGGAGCAAAGGAGGCTCAGGGGGGCCCTTGTGGCTCTGCACAAGTCCCTGACAGGAGGGGGCAGCCGGGGGGGTCGGGCTCTGCTGGCAGGGAACAGGGACAGGAGGAGAGGGAACGGCCTCAGGCTGGGCCAGGGGAGGCTCAGGGTGGGCAGCAGCAGGAATTTCCCCATGGAAAGGGTGCTCAGGGATTGGCAGGGGCTGCCCAAGGAGGTTTAGAGTGCCCATCCCTGGAGGTGCCCAAGGAATTCCTGGAGGTGGCACCCAGGTGGGGACAAGGTGGGCATCGGGCACAGCTCGGACTCGATGACCCTGGAGAGCTTTTCCCACCTCAATCATTTGATGATTCCATGATTTTTACCAGGCTTTTACATTAATGAAGTTCCCAAAGAACTCTCCAAATTCCCTCTGGGATCCTTTTCCAGCCCGTGGAGAACTCGTTCCGCCTTTCCTGAGGGCGGGAAGGGGCTCAGGTGAGGCGCGAGGCCCATCCCTCCCAAGGATGGGATTTTTCCTGCTGTGACAACACCCGGCTTGGATCCGAGGTTTAATTTCTACTTAAGCTGGAGCTGCAGGTTCCTCTCCTCAGATAAGGAAGGATTCCCCAAACGATTCCCAGCAATTTTCCACCCCAAACTTCCGAACGCTGGGACTCTTCCTGCTTCATTTAAATGGAGAAAAGGAATCGGTTTCCGCCTCCAGGGCTGGATTTTCTCAGGGTCAGAACTCCCCCTCCTTTCCCCAATAATCACCTTTTGATGGAGAACCTCTCCCTGAGAAATAAATATTCCCTACCAGCTTTCCGTGCTGATAATTGAATATCCACGGAGTTATCTGCCCCTGGAGCCCTCCCTGGGAACGCCAGGAACTGCTGGAGGTTAAAATTAAAGAATTATTGTCACTCCTAACGGGTGCTCAGCCCCTCCGCGCCTCAGAGAGAGGAGAATTGTCGCTTTGTCTGCAGAGATTATCGGAGCCAGCCAGATAAGGCTCAGAGGGAAGGCACGAACTCGCCCAGGCTCTGCAATCGAGCTCTTCCCAGGCTCAGGAATACACACCAGGAGCTGGAAAATGGATTTTTCCTCCTGCTGCTGCCCGTGGCAGCGTCGGGAATTGCAGCAGAGCTGCACGAGAGCTCTCCTCGTCCCTGCTGGATTTGGTTTTGTTGGAGCTGCTGCGATTTTCCGAATCGGGCACCTGTTGCTCGGGCGGCTCGGGGGGATGGGGAGCCGCAGCCGGGGGGGCTGGGCGGACTCAGGGGATAATTCTCCTTCCCTTCATTTAAATTCAGCCCCTTTGCCTTTCCGCTGTCAGAATACTCAGGGGGTGGAAGGGGAAATCGCTCCAGAGGCGCTCGCTGCTGCTCAGGGGCTGCTCCGGCACGGGAAAAGGTTCCTCAGCTCCAGGAACGCCCAAATCCAGACGGGGAAGCTGAGGGGCTCTCAGAGCCCTGCTCCTCCTCCCGTATCCTGGCGCAGGAGCTGGAGCAGGGATGAAGAGCCTGGAACTGGGAGGTGGGAGCCCCCACGCTCCCCCAGCAGGGGAAGGTGTCAGAAAGGGGAATAATTCCAGCTTCTCCTGCTGATTTCCACTTTGGATCCATCCCGAATCCTCCCCCAGGTTTTGGGCATCATGCACCTCTTACTGCTGGATTCAGGGATGGTTTGTGGCAGGAAACCTGCCCTCTGCTCATCCCACCCACCCTGGCAAAGGGGAGATCCTCCCAGTGGAGTCTTCTCCATGGATTTTCCCTTTTTTCCCTCAGAAATGCCGCTGGTTTCGAGCAATCGCGCCCCCCCC
>NW_024581049.1:811957-828537 GCF_017639235.1 Corvus kubaryi
GAGTTGTGGTGGCAGGGAAAGCAGGGCTGAGGGAACAGCACCCACGACATGCCGCTGATATTTTGGAGTCAGGCCCCATAAAATATCCCCGGCATTTCGTGGGTGCTGTTCCCTCAGCCCTGCTTTCCCTGCCACCACAACTCTTCCCTCTGGGACAATTCCTGCATCCCAGGGAGGGCATCCCTGTCCTTCATCTCCGGGCATCCCACTGGAAACGTCTCCACTGCAGGGACACAAAAAGACCAACCCCGCAGATTGGCTGAAAGGGCTCTTTGTTCTCCCCTGGCTGGGGCTGCAGCACCATTCCCAGCCCACTCCAAGTCTCCCTTTTATTTTTTTTCCTTGGAATTCAGTCGTTTCAGCCATCCCCAGCTCCTCGCAGGAACCGTTCCACGTGGGAAGCTTTCCAAGCTGATTTTCACCCAGGAGCCCTCCAGCCCTGGCCTAGCCCCACTGGTTTCTCATCCTCTCGGATTCCTGGGAGAGCTGCAGGACATGGGATTGATCCCAGAGGTGTGGCAGATCCCAAAGGGGCGTCTCTGACCCGGATTTCGCTGCTCACTCCGCTCTGTCCTGGTCCCTCCGTGGTGACTGCTGAAGGACTCACAGGAGGATGCTGACGTCGGGATTAACCCGCCAATAATTTTTGCTGGTTTTCTCCTTTTCCTTTGTTTTCCTTGGAATTAGGTCTGGTAACGAGAGGAATCGATTCCCGCTAAGCCCTGGGTGTCCTGAGGAGTGAAAACATCAGGGCCGGCTCTGCTTTTGCTCCGCAGCGTTTGCGGTTACCCACAGAGCGCCCCGCGGATCAGCAACGCTCCATAAACCCCGGAGTGGGAGGCCTGGATCCAGGGAAAGAGCAGTCCCCGGCAGCTGGCTGGGAAAAGAGGCGTGAAAAGGGGAAATAAAGAGAAGAAGTCAAATAAAAATGGTAAAAATGGCAGCGGAGGAGGCTGGAATAGCAACGCATTCCAGCCCCGGCCCTTCTCGGCTCCTGGGAAACGTGGAGGAGACTCAGGGAGAATCCAGACCCTGGAGACTCATCGGGAAGGGCTGGGAATACCAGGAATTTATCCCAATTTCACTGATTTCTGCAGGAATAAACACTTTATCTGGCGGAAGGCAGCCTGTGAGGAACAGCCTGACCTCACCATCCATAAAACTCCCTGGAGAAGCTTCACCCTCCCCATCCCTCCGAGATTCTGGGGAGCAGGACCGAGGATCTCCTGCCTCCAGAGAAATCCCGGGGACTCCAACCTGTCCCGGGACTGAGCTGGAAATTCGGCCCATCTTCCAACCCGAGCAGGACCCGAGTGGGGAGCAGGACGTGGCACCCCGGGCTGTCCCTGTCCCTGTCAGCCCCGGGGGCGGGGAAGGGCCGGTTCCTGGTGGCCGTCCCCAAAGTGTCCCCTGGCACCGTCCCCTCCCCAGCCCTCCCCCTCCCGGCAGCTGATTACCTTCCGATATGCAAAATCATGCAAATGAGGCCATAAAGATGGCAATTACGCTGAAGGAATTAGCTGCTCATTAACGTCAACTTCCTGCTCGATTATTTTCATCGCTGTCCCTCCTCTGGCGGCGGGAGGGAAGGACCTGTCCCGCTCCCGATGTTCCCGGGATTCCCACAGATTTCCCATGGATTCCCTTCCCTGCCAGCCCTTCCCACCCGCCCCGGGGCTGCGGAGGGGGGACGGGGACACCTCTCTGTGGCCACTCGCTGCCCCTGAGGGCCGCGGCAGTGTCCCCAGCGGGCAGGACACGTCTGGGAGCGGCACCCGCACGGCTCGGATCGAGCTGCGGCGTGTCCCCAGAGGGATAAGGCTGATGCAGAGCTGGGAAATCCTCAGGAAAAGAGGAAATGAAAGCCCGGGAGGTGTCAGTGGCCGGATGATGCCTCGCGAGGAGCGGTTTGTGACAGTCGGGACCGGCTGAGCCGCCTCACGCTGACAGGCGCTGCCGCTCCTCGTTTTCATCCTCGGCTGCGCCCGGGCCGATATCCCAAATCATTCCTCACGCTGGCAACTTCCATCTCTTCCCGCTCCCTGGAAACTGCCGGTGTCGGAAGGATGAAATCCCACCCGCGGCGCTGACACGAGCCCTGGAGCTGGGAGCGGGGTGTGCGGGTGCCCTGCCACCCTCGGGGACAGGGATTGGTCACCCTGCTGGGATCCAGTGCTGACCCCAGAGCTGGCCGCGCTTCCAGACACAGCAGCTCTCGCCGAGGGATGGATCGGGAAAGCCACAGCTCGTGTGACACCTCTCAAAGGGACATTTAGGCTGATCCCCCCCCCGCGAGGTGGCCCAGGGGAATCAGGGAAGGAGCCAAATCCAGGCTGGCACGGGAAGGTGGAGCAGGAAAGGGTGGGTGGTGTCTCCAGCACGTCCCTTGTCCCTGTCCCTGTCCCCAGCTCTGGGGCTGTGTCCCGGGGCTGTCCTGCTCCCAGCATGTCCCAGTTACCCCAGCCCTGGGCCAGAGGGGACATCAGAGCTGGCAGTGGCCCAGGCCTGGCACGCTGGTGGCTGTGCTGAGCTGTGCCGGTGCCAGGGCAGCGCCGTGGGCTGGGACGTGCCCTGGGCTGTGTCCCGCTGCTCTTCTGGAGGGTTCAGGGCCAGTTTCGAAGCCTTTCCCTCAGCCCCTGCCCTGCAGAGGTGGCAAATCCGCACCTCGTGCCCCGTTCCTTTCCTGGGCTGTGGCGGGGCACGGCTGATTTCTTTCCCAAATCGAACATCGGTTTTCGGCGTGCTCCGGGTGCCGCTGGCGTGGGGACACGGGGGACGTCTCGCTGGCTCTGTGGATGCCTGTCTGGCTGCTTTTATTCCTTCATAAAACCTTCTGGCAGAGCTGCGGCTCCTCGCTGCCTCCCAATTAGGGCGAGAACGAGCAGCGCTCGGCTCCGGCGCAGGAGTTATGGAAGCAGCCGAGAAACGCAGGGAGACCTCCAGGAGCAGTGAGGGCAGAGCTGCTGGCTGCTAATGAGGAGGAAATGGGATATTCGGGTTATTTTTAGCTCCCCGAGAAGGTGGAAGGTGAAAAAAAAACCCGAACAGAAAACCAACAGAAGAACAAAGAAAATCCAGGGGCCAATCCTGGAAGCCAAAAAGCGACGCCAAAAAAAAGAGTGAGGAGATTTTCTGCAGGGTAATTCCGACAGGGATGGGGAGGAGGGGACCAGGGCTGAGGGGGCTCTGGATCAGGGAAGATGCTGAGAATCTGGGGAGAGCTGAGCCTGCCTTGGGCTGGGGCAGGGGCAGGAGCAGGGCTGGGGGCGCAGCCAGCAGAGAGCTGAGCTCCTGAGCAGGGAAAGCTCTTCCAGACCTTGGGAGCAGAATTCCAGCTGCCAATCCTGCAATCCTGGCAGGGAAGGAAGGAGGGGATGAGCTGCTGTGAGAGCAGGATTCTCAAAACCAACCAAACAAAAAACCCCAAGAAAAATCCCATCAAACCCAGAAATCCTACAGTTTTTGACAGCTTTTTTCCTCCTTGCAGGGGACACCGAGGCTCAGCCCGTGGAGGGAACAGGGAGATGATTCCCTGCCCTGGGCACAGCGAGCGGCGGCATTCCCGAAGTTCTCCCATCATTCCCACCCCATTCCCTGGGCTGCTCCAGGGCAAGGAAACCCTGAAACCCACCCAGCACCTCCAAATTCCGGGCAGGATTTACAGATCCCAGGGAATGACGGGCCCCAGAGCCATCAACATTCCAGGCGAGTGAGAACTCGCAGCCTGAATCCGCGGAGAGCGTTCAGCTCCCGCTGGAGTTGGGATGTCAGGAGCATTTCCACGCTCGGGAGCAGGAGAGGAGATTTCAGTCCCGCGCACAACAACTTCCGTGGGGTTCGAATCCAAAAGTATCCTGCTTTTCTCTTTATCTCTCTTTTTTTTTCCCTTTCCCCTTTTTTCTTTATTTTTGGCCTCTCACTTTGAAGGAGAAGAAAGGAAGCAGGGAGAACATCGGCGCTGATCCCGTCATCCCAATCCCGGGACGGAATTAGGGTCGGGATCTTATTAATCATTTCAAAGGGAATTTAATCGGTCATTTCATGCTCCGGGAGCGAGGAGAGAAATGTCAAGGAGAAGGAAAACACATTCCAGAGGCAACACTGGGATATTGGACCTCCTGCTCCGGGACTTCTTCCTCATCAGAGTTAATTAATTCCTAATGAGTTCCTGATTCCAGGTCAGGACAGGGTTTCCTGGGATTTGTCTCCAGGGGAGAGCCATTCCTGCCTTCCCGAGGGGCTCATCCCAAATCCAGCACCCGATCCAATCCCATCCCACCTCCCTGCTGGGAGAACCAGCCTGGAAAAACGGGAATAACGCTCTGAGCTGCTCTGGCAGCAACACGAGCTCCATCCGAGGATGGAATTGTGGAGCAAAATGGAAAAGCCCAGGAAATCCTTGCGGAAGCACCACATCCTCAGGGAACCACCCGAATCCCTGGATTCCTCCGTGTTCCAAAGTGTCCGCACGCAATTTGTCACCCAAATCGCCAAACAGCACAGGAACACCCTCCGACATTCCCAGGGAATGCCAGCAGGATCATCCATGAGCATCCCCGCTGGAAGGGGCCAGCTGAGGCGGGTTTTTGGGAATCGTCGCTGGCGTTCGCTCGCAGCCAGCCGAGCTATTTATAGAAACCCATTAACACAAATCCCGGCTCCTCGCGCCTCCTTCCCCCTTCATCCCATTCCATTTGCTCCTGGAAGCAGCCGGGGCCATCGGGATTGGGAGTTGTTATCCACAGCGGGGAACTGGGTTAGGATCCAAAGGAGGATAAAACAAATAAAATCGGGATGAAAATAGCGCAGCTGCCACCCGGGATGGGGCCGCGGGCACCAGTGCCAGCACGGCTCCCACCGGGAATTCGGGGCATTGTCACCGGTTCCCAAGCTCTGCCTCCTCTGGATTTACACCCTGCTCTCCAGCACCAGGATTTGGGGATTATGGGAACTCTGGGAAGAGGGATTCAGGGAAAATATCAGTGCTGAGCACCCATGGGAGCATAAGAGTGGGAACGAAGAGGTGATTTGGGATGGGGGGCGTTATCCGTATCCAGTGCTTTGCTTGGGAATAGGGACGGGCTGGAAAACCGAGCCCTGTCTGACTCAAGGAGAAATTCCTCCCTGCTCCACTTCGGGAATCTCCCACTCATCCTGCAGGATGCCCCACTCAGCTCCTGCCTTTCCTCCAGGAAAGTCCTGGGGGAATTTTCCATGTCCTCAGCTCGTTCCCACCCCTCCCCTGTGGCCGTGCTGGGCTCAGGGCACTGGGCCGGGCTCAGCAAAGCCTCTCCTTTCCTTGGGAGCTCCCACCCCTCGAAGTTCCTCAAAGGCCTTTCCCCATCCCAGCTTCTCCAGACCTTTGGGAGGCAGAGAAGCCCCACACAGGAACCCCTGGCACAGAGGGATCCATTCTCTGAGCCCTCATTCCACCAAATTTCCAGGCGTTTAGCACCTTTTGGGAGGCACCAAGCAGCAAATCCATGAAGAATATCCTGGCACCACCGGCGCCCAGCGTTTAATGGGATTTAGGATGTCCTGGTGTCCCTGGAGTGACACTCTGGGAGCTGCCACGTTCCCCTGCACCCCACACATCCCTGAGCACCCCCAGAGTGACCCCACAGCTGCCAGGAGCAGACCTGCAGCCTCACAATTCCAGCTGTTCCATCCTGAGGAGCCTCTGCACTCCTCAGATATGAAAAGTTGCAGGCCCAGAGCCAAAACACCCCCCAGGCCACAATTCCTGGGGATTTTTTAGGGAAATTGGAGTGGGATTGATCTCTGCAAATCTCCCCAGACACACCAGCTGCGTGCCAGGCTTATCCCAGCCCCACCTACAGCCCCTCCCATAATGGAGCTTATTTATGGCCTCCTTGGAAAAAAATTCCCATTTTTAAGGCATTTCCAGCGAGCTCAGCTCCGTTTCTCCAGCGAACAGATAAATAACGGGAAGGCAGCTCCAAACACGGTTCAGATCCAGGGATTTGGCAGCGCGGAGCTGCAGGAGCCTCTGCAGATGTTCCGTCTCCATGGGCAGCACATGGAGCCTCTTTTAGAGCACAAAAGCTCCTGGAACTCCTGCCCTGCCCGCCGGGAACGCTGCTCCCACCCCAACACAAACCCTGCTCATCGCTCTTTATCTCTCGTTATCAGCACCTGCCTCTCCAGGGGTGCCAAGCGCTCCCAGAGCCTCTGGAAGCGGCACAAACCCATCCTGTGCCAGCAGCGGGAGCAGTGCAGGGGCTGCTTTTCATGGAGGGGATGGGGGAGCAGGACCCAGCAAGACCCCCTGGGCTGATGGAGCAGGAACCCAGCAGGATCTCGGGGATGATGGCGCAGGAACCGCTGGGGTGTGGGAGCAGGACCAAGCAGGATGGACAGAACCCCAGCAGGAATCCCTTGGGATGATGGAGCAGGATCCCCCTGGGATGATGGAGCAGGAACCCCTTGGGATGATGGAGCAGGATCCCCTTGGGATGATGGAGCAGGAACCCCTTGGGATGATGGAACAGGATCCCCTTGGGGTGATGGAGCAGGATCCCTTTGGGGTGACGGAGCAGGATCCCCCTGGGATGTGGGAGCAGGACCAAGCAGGATGGACAGAACCCCAGCAGGAATCCCTTGGGATGATGGAGCAGGATCTCCCTGGGATGACGGAGCAGGAATCCCCTTGGGGTGATGGATCAGGATCCCTTTGGGGTGACGGAGCAGGAATCCCTTTGGGGTGACGGAGCAGGAATCCCCTGGGATGACGGAGCCGGATCCCTTTGGGGTGACGGAGCAGGAATCCCCTGGGATGATGAAGCAGGAATCCCTTTGGGATGATGGAGCAGGAATCCCTTTGGGGTGACGGAGCAGGAATCCCCTGGGGTGACGGAGCAGGAATCCCCTGGGGTGACGTAGCCGGATCCCTTTGGGGTGACGGAGCAGGAATCCCTTGGGATGATGAAGCAGGAATCCCTTTGGGATGATGGAGCAGGAATCCCTTTGGGGTGATGGAGCAGGAATCCCTTGGGATGATGGAGCAGGAATCCCCTTGGGGTGATGGATCAGGAATCCCCTTGGGGTGATGGATCAGGATCCCCCTGGGATGACGGAGCAGGAGCCCACCTTTAAGGTCCTTTCCAACTCAAACCATTCCAGGATTCTCCGACTCTAAAATTCCAACCCCCCACACCAGTGAGAAGCTTTGAGGCAGCTCTGGCTCTTCCGTCCTTGAGCCCTTGAGGTTTTCCCAGCACCTTTTGGGATTGCTTTGGAACCGTTAGGAATTTCCAGCCCTGCCCCATCCCGGGCTGGGAACAGTCTCCTGTTGTTTGTCTGAACCTCGTTCCTGTGCTGGGAATGGCCTGGGAACAACAGCCCCTTGTTCAGCTCCCAGCCCCAAGCCCAGCCCCTCTCAATGCCCACTCTGCAGAAAAAAAGGGTCACAAAGTCCTCTGCCAACATCCCAACATCCCCTCCCCGGAGCAAAACCCACCCAGGACAAGGAATTATTGACAGGAAAGGGAGAGGAGGTGAAATCCCAACGTCCCGGCCCTGCAGCCCTCCCGGAGCCGCCACAGCTGCCAAGGTTTCCGCTTCCCCTGAGGTCCCAGCTCTGTCTCCAGCCGCGTTTGTCCCAGAGGGATGGAAGAGCAGGAAAAGGTCAAGTGCTGGGTGGTGGTGCCCAAGCCCAGCTGGCAGGGGGTGGTTTTGTCCCCTGAGGGAATGGCAGCATCGGGAATTCGGGGTGGGGCAAATTTGGGGTTTGTTTATGGGGTGAAAGGCAGAGCTGTTCCTGCAAGGACACCGGAACTGCAAACCCAAGGGCAGCTCGTGCTGAGCTGGGATTTGGGCTGAGCCTGGCGGGGAGTGATGTCCTGTGCTTAAACCGAGAATTCCAGATCCTTTCACCACCTCTATTCCCAAAACAACCCCCAAAGCAGCCTTTACAGAAACATTTCTGTATACAAGGATCTTTTTCTCACATATCGAGAGAGCAAATCCAGGCTGCAAAGGCGTCCAAGATCCCCAGAGAAACACAGCTCCAAGGAATGGAATATTCCAACTCCAAGCCAGCCGGGTTTACACCTGGGGCTGGTCAAGGGAAGAGCTGTGGGTTCCCTAAACCAAATCCTAGAGATGCTGGGCTCTTTAAAGTCAGGCTCAACCACACAAGGGCTGCTCATCCCAGCATCTCCAGTAAATCCCAGTTTCCTCGGAGGTTCATCCCCACCTCTCCACCCACAGTGGCAGCTTTTCCCTCTGAGCTTTCAGCCCTATTTGGATGCATGATATTCCCTAAATCCCACCTCGTTCCAGCCTCCCCCGTCCCCATTCCCTGGGATTTAGGGGCCGTTACTGAGGTGCTGTCCAGGCCCCGTTACTGCTACAGAGCTGTGACAGCCCCGCTCCCCTGCTGCTCTCTGGAGTGCCCGAAGCAACCAAACCTCAGCCAGACCTGGCAGAAGGAACCCGCAGAGCCCCTCGGCGCCTTCGCTAATCCCAGCCTCGTACAGGGCTCAGGGGCTCCGAGGAGCGCTAAAAGGAAGATCCCAAACCTCCAAAAAATAGGATTTAAAGGATGAGCATCCCTTTGGAGGCAGCTTGAGACAATGGCAGGGAGTTGGATGGGCAGCAGGGAAGGGTGAGGAGCGGGGTTGCAGCCCCCGACCAACCTCCCACCTCTCATTCCTGCTCCTCTCCAGAGCTCTTCCAAAGAATCCCAGCCTCGTACAGGGCTCAGGGATCCTGAGCAGCGCTAAAAGGGAGATCCCAAACCTCCAAAAAATAGGATTTAAAGGATGAGCATCCCTTTGGAAGCAGCTCGAGCTGATGGAAGGGAGTTGGATTGGCAGGAGGGAAGGATTTAGGGTGGGGATGCAGCCCCTGACCAACCCCCAGAGGGGCTCACACCTCTCAGTCCTGCTCCTCTCCAGAGTTTTTCCTCACTGGAGGTGTCCAAAATAATCCCAGGAAGACTCCAAATCTCCAAAAAGTAGGATTTAAAGGATGAGCATCCCTTTGAGCCAGTGGCAGGGAGCTGGATGGGCAGCAGGGAAGGGTGAGGAGCAGGGACGCAGAGACACAACGAGGAGGCAGATCAGGGATGGGTTGGAGTGTTCGGGAATTAGGATAACGATGTTTGGGATTAATTCCTCCCTGTGAGCATTGGGATGAAGGTGTTTGGGATTCCTCATTTTCGGGCAGCCCGGAGCCCTTCAGAGGCTGAAATTCTCTCACCTCGCCGCAGCTCCGGGCAGATTTTGGGGTGAAACGTGAAGAGTTCTGCTGCCAACAGGTGGATTTTCCCAGGCTCGGGAATGCAGGGAGCGATGCTCCCGCTCCACGTGGGAGATGAAGCGCGCTGGGAACGCCAGGCAGGTCGCTAGGCATTAATTAGCATTAATTACCCCCCTCCCCCGCGCGGGCACCTCCAGCAGCAATCAGCCCAAGGGCCACCCCTGCTTTTCTCTCCTCTAATTCCGTAATTGGAGGGGAGGGAAGAGGGAAGCGGGAAGAGGAAAAGCGGCGCTGGAGTGGAAACGGCTCCGCTGCTCCGCCGAGCGCTAATTGCGCGTTTGTTTGGAAGCAGGCGGGTAATTAGTGCCCACCGGGGCCGGCAGATCCTTGGAAAATCCTGAGGGAATCTTGGCTGAGCCCCTGCTGCCTCTTCTTTGCTCCCCTCCCTGCTGAGGGGATCCCTCCCTGCAGCTTCCAGAGCCCAAACCTGGCCGGGTGCTCCCCCCGGAACCCATCCAGGATCATCCGAGAGCGATTCCCACCACCGGGACAACTGGAAAAGGGATCTTTTGCCTTTTACAGCGATCCCGTGGATCTTCTCTGATCCTCCTCGGGTTCTCGATGCTCCCTTCGCCTCGCCTGGGGAAACTGAGGCGCAAAGAATCGGGGCCCTTAAGGCTGGAAAATCCCTCAAAAATCGCCGCATCCACGCATTTTTCCATTCCTTAACGCAGGGAATCGGCCGCGGCCTCTCCATCCTCTCCTTCCTGGAGAGAAATTCCGGGGGGAAACGGACAATCCATTTATCATTAGCATAACATTTAAATTCTATCGAAATAAGCCGAGCTCCCGCTCCCCAGCGGCAGAGCTTCCCCAGACGTTTCACGAGCGCGGCGTGTCCTTTTCCACGGGGACAGCGATGTTTGTTCGGCCCAAACGCGCTGTCCCCGAGCCCGGGGATCCTGCCAGGCGTTTTCCAATTTTCCCTGATTTATGGAGAGCGCCCAGCGCAGCCTCCCGGCCCTTCCAGAGGGAATTCCCTCTCCCAGCGCTGGCGTTGGATCCGCAGCAGCGCCGGGAGCCCCGCCCGGGGTGAGCGAGCAGCGGAGCTCGCTCGGCTGAAAGGTCACGGGATGGAGATGGAAACGCAGCCTGGAAAAGGAGAATTCCCGGGAGTGGGATGTGGTTCACACCGGGAAAATCCTCACAAATCCAGGGCAGGCGCTGCGGGGCTTCACAGCCCCGTCCTTCCGTGACCTCCGGGCTGTCACCCGCCCTTGGATGCGGGCAGGGCTGGGGGATTCCCGGCTCTCCATCCATCCATGTCCCCATTCCCATCCTGCCGGGAGCCGCGGAGCCCCCGGGGGCTGGGAAGGAGAAAGGGAGGGAGTGCAGGGAAGGAGTTGGACTCGATGATCCCTGTGGATCCCTTTCACCTCGGGATATTCCACCATTTTATGATCAGACTTCAAAGCCATTTCCCACCTTCCATCCACGACCCTCATGGCTCTGCTGCTCGGCTGACCCAAATTTTGGGGTGTTCCGTGCAGGGCCAGGAGTTGGACTCGATGATCCCTGTGGATTCTGTCCATCTCAGGATATTCCATGATTTTACAGTCGGATTTTTAAGCCATTTCCCCCCTCCCACCCACGCTCCCGATGGCTCTGCTGACCCAAATTCTGGGGTGCCTGTGCAGGGAAGGAGTTGGAATCGATGATCCCTGTGGATCCCTTCCACTTTGGGATATTCCACGGTTTTATGATTGGAGTTCGGATCAAGCTCCTCCAGGAAATTCAACAACGGAGCTTTGTGAAGATCTCTCCTCGTTCTTTTTCCCTCCACTTCCTTCTTTTCCTCTCTTTTTTGGCTTCTTGCCACGCAAAGGAAAAAAAAAAAACCCAAAAACTGGGGCAAGAGGTGAGGAGGAAACGGAACTTGGGTCAATCGGGGAAAAAAAAACCCACCAGGCAAATGAAAAAGGAATGGATTTCGCTGGGATTTGAAGCGTTCCTTTAAACTCCTGGAACATGAACTGGAGAAAAGCCCCAGCGGGAAAGGTCGAGGTGAAGCTGAAAAGGGAACAGCGGGATTTTCCTTCACGTGTTTAACTGGGAGGGGAGGAAGGTTGGAGTCTGAATCCGTGATTGTCACAGCTCCAGGAATGGCAGAACAGCTGTCCCAGTGCGTCCCAGTGCGTCCCAGTGCATCCCAGTGCCTGCTGGCAGCTGGAACAACCCTTTCTTCACTTGCCCCTCTCTTTTCCAGGTCACATCCCACCCTTGGGAAGCCGATTCCAGCTTGGCCGATGCCCATCCCGCCTTCCCAGTGCTCCCCATTCCAGGCAGGAACCACCTTTTCCGTGGATTTCAGCTGCCACCAACCCCTGGCAGCCCTGAACTGGGACCAGTGCTTGTACTGGGAAGGGCTCCCTGATCCCTGGGAAAGCAGGAGTGGGGCAGAGCTGGGGGACGGGGAGATTTTCCATGTGCTCCATCCATCCAGGAGGAGCTGGGAGAGGAGGAACTGGTTCTCCTGGATTTTCAGGATGTCCCCCTAAATCAGCAGGATGCTATGGGAATGTCCCAAACCTGGTTTCCAAAACATCTGGGGGGTGCTGGAACATCCCCAGGGCTCCAGGCGGATTAAAGGGATTGGAGTGGGAATACTGAGGGAAAGTTATGGAATAAGAGCACAAGAAATCCCAAAACGTGTCTGGGAAGAGGAAAAGCAGGCACAGGGGAAAAGCAGGCACAGGGAGAGCCCCGCAGGGCCAGGGCAGGGCAGGGAGGGCCCCGAGGGAATCTTGGAGCATTTTCCATTGAAGTGCTCCGAGAGGGAGGGAGGCGATTCCTGCGGCTGCCTCATCTCCTGCCGCGATTAATTCAGGAGCAGCAAATTCCCACTCCGGCTCTTCCTCTCGCGGCTCCTTTCCATCGGCTCATCCATACGGAAATATCCCGGATCCGGAGCTGCGGGAGATCTCCCGCCTGGAAAAGCCACGCTTGTCCAGCACGGGGACAAAGGATCTGACACCGGGACAAAATTCCATGGCTGGCTTCACATCCAGGCAGCCAGAATTCCCCCCTTTCCTGCGGCCTTTCGAACGGTTTCTCATTAAAATGTTGAGGGGTAGCGCGGGATGTTTGAATCCCAAAATCGCTGATGCTCCAGCGAGCCTTGGGCCGCCACACCCTGCTCAGACAGGGATGGAAAGGGATTTGCGCAATTCCCGGGAGCTGAGGGCGGTCCCGGTGCCTGGCACCGAGCGGCTCCTTCCTCTGGACTCCGCGGATTCCCAAAAATCCGGCAAACAAACCAAGCCACCCGTGGGGAGCGCGGCTCTGAGCCCGCCCTGGATCTGCGGCCGTGCCCGAATCCCGAATCCCGGGAATGCCGGCAGGGATGTCAGCAGGTGGTGCTCTTCACCTGGGAGCCGTGCCGGGATCTGGGATTGCGGGAAGCTGGGAAATGGAATTTCGGGACCGCTCCGTGCTCAGGACCTGCCCGGGCTCAGCCGCTCCATTCCCGCGGGCACATCCCAGCCTGGATTTGAATCCCGGGATCCCAGGATCCCTGGGGCTGGAAAAGCCCTCCAAGGTCATCGAGTCCAGGCTGTGCCCGATCCCCACCAGGGCTCCGCGTGCCACCTCCAGGAATTCCTTGGACTCCTCCAGGGCTGGGGATTCCAAGCCTCCCTGGGCAGTTCCAAGGCCTGAGCACCCTTTCCATGGGGAAATTCCTCCTGAATTCCAGCTGAGCCTCCCCTGGCCCAGCCTGAGGCCCTTCCTTTTATCCTGTCCATGGTTTTCTGGGAGAAGCCGACCCCGATTCCCACCCGGAGCTGGTGGGGTGGATCCAGAGCCTTCCTGGCTGCAGGAAAACGAACAGGAAATGGATTCAGGATTTTCCCTGTCCTCACAAAGCTCCCATCATCCCTCCTGTCGCATTCTTCATTCCTTGTCCATGGAGCAGCTTTGATTGGCCCAGAAGGAGCCCTGGGAATGATGCATGGCCCTGCAAGGGAGATGGAACATCCCATTTACCGTGGCCTGGCTCCGGAATTCCGGAATTCCGACAGCACCGACAGCACCGGCACGGGAGCAGCAAGGAAACAGTCCCGGAGCAAAGGGAAAACAGGGATTTCCATCCTGAGCTCATTCCTGAGGGAGGAAAGGAAAGGGCAGGGAGGAGAAGAAATGGGCTGGGAAAGGGAGGAGAAATGGGGAAAGGATCAGAGGGGGAAGTGGAAAGGAGTTCTGGGATTTGGAGGAAATGAGCTCCGGGTCAGCTCAGGGCTGGCTGAGCTGGCTCTAGAATGCTTCAGAGGTGGAAATATTCCCTAAAATTCCCATCCCTGAGATACTGAGGGCTTTGAGGAGGCTCTGGAACCCTCCAGAGGTGGAAATACTCCCTTAAATTCAAATCCCTGAGGGTTGAGTTGGCTCTGGAGGCTTTCAGAGGTGGGAATATTCCCTGAAATTCACATCCCTGAGACACTGAGGGGTTTGAGGTGGCTCTGGAGCCCTCCAGAGGTGCTTCCGCATCCCAAACCCCAGCAGTGAAATCCCCAGCAGGATCCAGCTCTTCCTTCAGCCAGAGCAGCCGGGATAAGCCCGGCTTTGTTGGGCCGAGGGGAGGGATGAGCCCTGCCCAGCGCTGCTGCCGAGTCCTGGTGGAGTTCAGATCATCCAGAAATTAAAAGGGACCAAAAAAAGGCTCCTGATTTCGGTTTCACAACACCTGAAACAACCCAGAGACGCCAGAATCATCCCACAAAACACCGGTGCCGCGCGAGCAGAGAAATTCCAGGGAAACGGCTTTTCCTGGATTCTTTTGTTTTGCCTTGCTCGGAAGAAGCCGCGTGTGCGAAAGGCAGCGGACCATCAGCCTGGATTAGCGAGACGAGCGATTAAGCCCGGCCCAAGAACAAAGGCGGCTGGTGAGGAGCGAGACTGGATTTAGGTCACCCTCAAAGGCCGGGAATAAATCACCGCCCCCAGCCCGGAAACGGTGGCTCCGGAGTGAGGGAGGGAAAGGGCAAAAACCTCTTGGGATGGGCTTCGGAGGATTTCCCTGGAATGGAAGTTCTGGCATTTTGGATGCAGGAATATTGCTGGAATATTCCATCGTTGCTGAATGCCCGGGAAGCGCTTCCTGGGGCTGATTCCCAGGAAATCTGTGAGAAGCTGGGCAGAGCTGGGAGCAGGAAAATGTGGGTTTGGTTTGGAAAACCCTCCAAAAAGCCGGGAAAATGTGGATTTGGTTTGGAAAACTTCTCAGGGGAGCAGGAAAATGTGGGTTTGGTTTGGAAAACCCTCCAGGAAAGGAAGGGGATGGGGTTTAAGGTCCCTTCCAACCCAACCCATTCCCCGGGATAACATTCCCAGCCAGATCTCCTTCCTGAGTTTGCTCTAAGAGGGATTTTTGCTGTTCTCTCCCTGGATGTGACCTGGCAGCTCCCAAAATTCCCATCAGTGACACTTGGAAACATCCTGAAAGTACCTGAGAAAATGTCAATTAGAGAAAACCCTGAAAATCCAACTCCTCATCCTTGTTCCGAGGAAATCCTGGGGATGAACTGCAGAAATATCAGGACAAGGATGGAAAATCCTGAACCCCACTGGAGGAAGTTGCAGGGACGGTTTGGGGCTGAGTGACAGCACTGGGTAAAAATAGAGCAGGAAATCCACATCCTAAATAAAAGATGGCAGCAGGCAGGGAAGAGCCAGGTGAGGCCGGGGAGGAGCTTATCCCAGAATAATTCCAGCACGATTCCATTCCCACAGAGCGACGCTGAAATCCAGGATCATCCTCTGGACACACCGAGGGCCGTGCTCCCCGTGGAAATCCAGCCTGGAGCTCCCACTGGGATGAATTCACGCGGAAGGGGACACGGAGGAGCAGCAGGAAGGGTTGGAGCTCGGGGCAGTGACAAAGCAGGGCTGACAGCGCTGCCTGCACGCTCCCTGAGCACGCATCCCACGGGATTTCCCTCTGGATACGGCCTGCCACGGGATTTTCGGGAGGTTTGGATCCAAGAGGGATCAGGGAAGTGGGAAAGCTCCTGGTGCCTGCTCTGAGGGAGGAGCATCCTCATCTTCCTCACGTCTGGAGCTGCACAGACCCCTTTTGCTCAGTCCTGGGTTCCAGCCCAGCGAATTCCTGAGCTGAATTCCAGTTTTCAGAGCCAAAAGGTTCGGGGCAGGTGCGTGGCTGGCTTGGAGGAGCTCAGAGTTGAGCTGGAACCTCTCTTTTTGTTCAGATCCACGGCCCTGGGTAAGTGGGGATCCCATCGTCTTTCCGGGGGGGATTTCAGCCTGGGAAGCAGGAGATTCCCGTAAATCCTCAGATCCATGGCCCTGGATAAGCGGGGCTCTCACTGCTTTTCCGGGCGGGGTTTCAGCCTGACCCCTTTGAATCTTAACCCCACAGAAGCTGAGCTGCTTTTCCCGAACTCTTCCCACAGCTCTCAACCCAGGAAGCCTCAATCCAAGGAGGAAACACTTGGAAAAATGAGAAATTACGGAAAGAGAGGCTTCACCAGGCGGATTCGGGTCCTCCAAAGGGGGTGGCACCTCTGCCCACCCCATAAAATCTCCGTTCCCATGGATTTCTCTGTGAGCAGCGCTGGCGCTCAGGAACCACATCTGAGTGGGAAAATCCCGGGCTGTTCCGAACGCAGCAGCCACGGGAACGCCGCGTGCCATCCTCCAGCAGCTCGGGATGCTCTGACAGCGAGCCAAGCCCTGCTCCCAATTACAGGAGCACGGATTCCCGGCAGAGCCCTCCGGGAGCGGATGCTGGGAGCGGCTGGAATCGCGTCGCAGGGATTTGCGTGTGGAAGGACGGCTGGGAAGTGTCGGCGGGAGCAGGGATGTGGCTGGCAGGAGTTTTCCATCCCCTTGGCACTGCTGAAGCCACCGCGTGGCACTGCCCGGGCTCTGCCTGGCAGGGATTCAGCAAACGGAGCTCATCCCTTTTCCCACGTGGGAAAACACAGCAGCAGAAACCCGGGAATGGGAATGGGAATGGGAATGGGAGCTCGCAGTGCTGTCCCTGCCACCATCCCGCTGCCCTGGGGTGAATCCCTTCCTTCTTCCATCGCCAACGCTGAGCTCCAGCTGGGAACGCCGGCATCAAAGGTGGAACAGCGCTGGCTGCACTTGGAAGGCAAAATCCCTGGGAAAACAGCGACTGCCCTTCCCGGGAACACCCCCGGCCCATCCCGCGGCTTCGAATGCAGCCATCGCTGCTCTTGCGTGACTCCCGCTCCATGGGAGCCCTCCTGTTCCATGGGGATCCTTCCTGCTCCATGGGAGCCCTCCTGTTCCATGGGGATCCTTCCCCCTCCATG
>NW_024581049.1:828547-839993 GCF_017639235.1 Corvus kubaryi
GCCCTCCTGTTCCATGGGGATCCTTCCCCCTCCATGGGGATCCTTCCTGCTCCATGGGGATCCCTCTCATTCCATGGGGATCCTTCCTGCTCCATGGGGATCCCTCCCGCTCCATGGGGATCCTTCCCGCTCCATGGGGATCCCTCTCATTCCATGGGGATCCTTCCCCCTCCATAAGGATCCCTCCCACTCCATGGAGATCCCTCCCATTCCATGGGGATCCCTCCCGCTCCATGGGATCCCTCTCATTCCATGGGGATCCTTCCTGCTCCATGGGGATCCTTCCCACTCCATGGGGATCCTTCCCGCTCCATGGGGAGCCCTTCCTGGGGCTTTCCTGGCCCCACAGAGCTCCCTTTGTGCCGGGAATCCAGTGGGATCAGCCCGGAGCTCCCGGATCTGTGCACTCATCCGCCACTCCGAGATGTGTGGAAGTGGAAAGTGATCGAGGAATGGCTGGCAGCTCCTTCAGGATCACAGGAACAGGCTCCAAACAGATCCCTCTCCAAAAGTGGCACTTTGGGGCCTCATCTTCAAAACAGTTTTCCCCAGGATCCTGGCCGGGAATGACAGGAATTCCACGTGGGTGGCAGGAATGTGGCAGGGCCAGGAGCCAAAAGTTTGGGAAGGGGCATCTCCCTGTGGGCATCCTTATTCCAAAGGGTTCCAGAGTCTCTTGGTACTGGGGGATAAATCCAGGATTACCCTGGCAGAGCCTTGAGCCATCCCTGGCATCGCAGTGGGATAAATCCAGGTTTTACCTGGATATTGGATATCTGGGAACAATTCTTCCTGGAAAGGGCTGTCCAGCCCTGGCACAGCTGCCCAGGACAGGGGTGGAGTCCCCATTCCTGGAGGGATTTAAATCCCTGTGGATGTGGCATTTGGGGACAAGGTCAGGGGTGGCCTTGGCAGGGCCGGGTTGAAGTTTGGATTCCCTGATCTTTCCCAAGCTGAAGGATTCCGTGATTCCAAGACGCGCAGGACAGAAATCCCCGAAAACCAGCTCGGTTTTCGAGCTTTTCCACAGATTTTGGCTGCTCCTGCCTTGTTTTGGATTCCAAGGGTTGGGCCAGAACCACGGGAATTCCCTGGGGGATGATACTGTGGATTTGGATGGAAACCTGAGCCCCACTGGGCACAAGGCCTTGGGTTCCTGAGCAGGGATCGGCTCCAAACCCTCCCTGCCAAGAGGAAACCTCCGGCTCCAGCTCAGCAGCAGCAGAAGGAATCATTTCCCTCCCCAGCTGCATCCTCAGCCGCTGCCAGGAGGGAAAATATTGGATTAGAGGGATTGGAGAGAAATCCCTGTCTGGGCCTCAGGTTCCCAAAGGAGCAGCTCAGCCCAAAAACTCAGAAGAACTCCTGCTTCCACCAGGATTTTAGGATTTTTCCCCTAAAAATTCCCTCTCTGCCCCAAATTCTTTCTCTCCCGCTCTTCCAGCTGCTCTTCCAGGTCCCTCCCGGCCACTGCAGTGACCCAGCTGTGACAATTCCTCACAGCCCCCGCTGATGAGAGCCCTGGCACGATCCAATTATCCCGGAATCGCTTTGGACCGCGGCCAAATGAGGGAAAATGCAAATCCAGGTGTTAATTCCCGGCGTCTAAAAATAGCCAGGGATGTTTGGGGGAGGCACAGGTGAGGGAATAAAGCCCATTTCACACAGGTTCAGCCATTCAAATCCCAGCTGATTCCCTCTGGAATTCCTCCAGGATGCTCCAGACAGGGCGGTGGGGAGGATTCCCGATCCCCTCTCCTGCTGCCTCTCAAATTCCCTGTCCTGGCGGGAATTCTGCCTCTTCCCAAGGAATGCCACCTTCAAGCATCCCGGTTTTGCAGGGAAAGGGATCAAATCCCTGATTTATTGACCTTGAGCTGCAAAGCTGCGACATTCCCGGCAGAAATCCCTCCTGCCCTGTGTGAGGAAGATCCCACGGATTGTTTAATGCCAGGATTGGTGGCTGGAGGGAACTTCTCTACAGGGAGACCTCATCTGACGTTCCCAAACGAGCTCCTGCCCCATTTAAAGGTTGTGGGAGGGGATGGGATCCAGCCGGATGCAGCGGGGTGGGCCCGGGGTCTGGCTGGCATCTCAAGCAATTCCAAACTTCTCCAGGGGTGGTTTTTAAAGGGAATGCTGAGGATTTCTGGGGTGGGATGCAGGGATCACCCAGCAGCTCCTCCTGCCCGGTGGGTTGGGATCGGCGCTGCAGAGATCCCCGGGCTGTGGCAGAAGGGGGATGTCTCCTGCCTCTGTCACAATGGTTTCCCCAAAATTC
Source organism: Corvus kubaryi (assembly GCF_017639235.1). Taxonomy (NCBI): domain Eukaryota; kingdom Metazoa; phylum Chordata; class Aves; order Passeriformes; family Corvidae; genus Corvus; species Corvus kubaryi. Next base: position 830,829 of record NW_024581049.1, read on the forward strand.
AATGAATCCCAGAATCCCAGAATGGATTCGTTTGGGAAGGACCTTAAATCCCACCCAGTGCCACCCCAGGGACACCTCCCACTGTGCCAGGCTGCTCCAGCCCCAATGTCCAGCCTGGCCTTGGGCACTGCCAGGGATCCAGGGGCAGCCCCAGCTGCTCTGGCAATTCCATGCCAGCCCCTGCCCACCCTGCCAGGGAACAATTCCTGCCCGAGATCCCACCCTGCTCTCCATTTGAAGCCTCCCTGGGGCTCAGTGGGCCAAATCCAGGGAGAAATCCCACGGCAACGCCAGGAATCCCCATCCACGGTGGGAGCAGCGCTCGTGTTTTCCTCTGGAATTCATCGCCAGCGAGGAAATCGGGCGGGAGCTTTGTCAGGAGCAGCTGCTCCAGTTCCCCCTTCCCAGCGACTCCGTGGTGACGGGAGAGGGTGACAAAAAGCGAGGGAGGCAGGATCTGCTCGGAAGATTTGGATTTGATCTGAGTGGGAATTCTGGGATGGGTCTGGCCTTTATTAGAATTCTAATTAGAATTAATTATCATTGTTGTGTTCCAGGCACAGGCTCCCCATTATTTTTAATTGCCTTTGTTCCTCGTTAGATCCAGCACGGATTCGTCAGTGGGCACAATTCCTCACGGAAGGCAGATCCAGGCACCAAATGTCCAGGCTCCAGCAGTCCTGGAAAAACACAGAGCGTTTCTATAGCGGGAAATATTCCGTTAGGGCATTCTCTGTCCTTTTGGGATGTGGGACACGGGGCGAGCTGTCCTGTCCCGGCACGGGGATGGATCCAGCCTCGGGAAAAACAACTGGAGGGCAGGAAATAGGCGGGAATAGGAGGGAAACAATTCCCGAATATTCCCGCTGCCCATTGTTCTGGAGCAGGTGAATAATGGGGAATGTTGGCTCGGCTGCTCAGGAAATGCTGGAATTCCCGGAGTGGGAATTCTGCTCTTTGCCTCCAGTCCCACACAATGGCCTGAAAATCCTTGGAGCGTCTGCTGTGCCCAGATATCCATCGCTCCCAGCAGGCCTCCGGAGCAGGACAGGGAGTTGGATCCGGCCATTCCCGCTGGGATTTCAGCGCTCTTTGTCCTAAAGGGCTTCCTGTCCTTGGAAAGCGAGGGAAAGAGGCCAGGAGCTAAAAAAGGTGGGAAGAAACACGTGGAGGAGGCTCGGGTGAGGAGGATCTGTGGAGCCTCGGGGAGGGAGGGCGGGAGGAATGGGAAGAGGTGGGAATGGGGATGGGGAGGAGTTGTTTATGTCCGGGAACGTGGAGGATCCCGAAAGAGGAGTTAGATTTTGCCGGAGCTGGGGGTCAGGGAGGCAGGAGGGGACCCGGGGTGCCCGTGGAGCGAGGTGGGAGCAGAGCAGCAGTTTCTGGGATGAGCCTTAGGAGCAGCTCCCAAGGGATAAATCATCTTCATTTGGGGTATCCAGAAAAGCTCAGGGAGGATTTGGGAGCCTGAAGCCCCTTCCCGGCTGTGTGTCCCCAAGGATGTCCCCTGGACCCTCAGGTGTGGCCGTTCCCGTGCCATTCCCTAAAATCCCCGTCAGCCACCACGGTGCCTCTGGGCCGCTCATTTTCCAGGTGAAATCCCAATCCCGGTGTTATTTTTGGAGGCTTTGCTCACATCCCGGAGCTTTACAGAGGCTGATTCACAGGGTGCGAAAAAATCCCAAATAAACCCCATTTGGGGCTGTCCCGTTAAATCCTGGGCTCTGCAACGGCGCCACGGGAATGGAAAATTCCTGTAAGAGCCATTGCGGGGGGAAAATAAATAAAAAATAGGGATTGGGAAAGGACTGGAGGCTGTTTCCAGCCTTCAGCCCGAATTCCAACACCTCGGGATGGCGGTTGCTCATTCCTGCTCTGCCAAACGCGGCACCACGGCACAGTGGGGTCGTTACTGGGGCTGGGACGGGCAGGAAACCGGGATGGGAGCCCCTTCCCACCTGGAATGCCGAGCCCCCGCTGCAGGCAGGGATTGCGGCTGCAGGGAGGGGGATGGGAATTGCCCAGCTCTGGAAATGGGGAAAGGGAGGGATTTGGGGCTCCGGTGCTGTCGCCATCCAGGGAAGGATTCCCGAGCTGCTCCCAGCAGGATGGGGTTTGTCCCTGCTGAAGGCTGAGGGCTGGGATATCCATCCAGCTGCTCAATTCCCCAGGGGATGAAGCCCTTGGAGCAGAGGTTTCTGAGGGAAGCAGGGTCATAAACACACATCCCAAACCCAAAGAGAGGGATATTCCCTGGAATTCGGGCCAGCAGGACATCTCTGGGTTTGCTGGCACAAAACCTGGAGCACATCCAGCTTGTGGGGCTGGGGAATTTTTCTGGGAGCCTCCTGGGCTTTGGAATTTTTCTGTGGCTGGGGATGGCTCCAAGGACAGTGTGGGGACATCCAAACCCTGCCTGCTGCTCCAGGGATGGATCCATGGAGGCCCGGCCTCCAGATAAAAACATCCAGATCTCCTTTGGCAGCAGCCCTGCCAAATCTGTCCCTCCAGGCACTTCCAGGAATCCATCTGGGAAGGAGCTGGGAGGGAGGGACCCCGAGCCAAGGGTCTGGGATGCTCCCACTTCCCAGTGTGGGAGGGGATGGATCCCACAGCTGGAACAGCGGCTCCCGCTCGCTGGGGACACTGGGGGGATGTGGGGTGACAGCGGCTTGGCCAAAATCATGGAATGGTTTGGGTTGGAAGGGACCTTAAATCCCACCCAGTGCCACCCCTGCCATGGACAGGGACACCTCCCCCTGTCCCAGGCTGCTCCAGCCCCAATGTCCAGCCTGGCCTTGGGCACTGCCAGGGATCCAGGGGCAGCCCCAGCTGCTCTGGCAATTCCATGCCAGCCCCTGCCCACCCTGCCAGGGAACAATTCCTTCCCAAGATCCCATCCAGCCCTGCCCTCTGGCACTGGGAAGCCATTGCCTGGCTCCTGGCCCTGAATCCCTTGTCCCCAGTCCCTCTGCAGCTCTCCTGGAGCCCCTTTAGGCCCTGCAAGGGGCTCGCAGCTCTCCCTGGAGCCTTCTCTGCTCCAGGTGAACATTCCCAGGCTGCACTGGGATCATCCAGGCTGTACTGGGATGGTCCATGGCTGCACTGGGATCATTCAGGCTCCTCAGCATTGCTGCCGTTGCCATGGAAACCATTCCTTAACCCCCACCCTGATGGGACCAGGACCAGGCAGAACCTTCTCCCTCCATTCCAGACCCCGGAGCTGTCGGCACCAAGAACTCAGGCCAGGCCCTGGGCAGACAATGTTTAAATGACTTTATTTTTTATCTTTTCCTCATTTTATAAATGGGCACAGCACAGAAAGAATTAAAAAAAATAGACAGTACCATTACAGTGCTAGATCCATTGGCAAAGATTATTTTTTAGAGTCTTTTTTTTGTCTTTTTTTTTGTTTTTTTTTTGTCACTGTTTTTAAAGTTTTGGCCATTGAGTAAGAACAAAAACAATTAACAAACATTTTCGATTTTCCTTTCTTGGAACAGACACTATGAAGCCATTTCAGTACTAAACTCTAGGAGAGTTATGTACAAAAAAATGTTCTGTTTAAGATATGTCTCCTATTAAAAATATTTACATGCATTTTTCTTCCCTCCCGGATCCATTGAAAAGTCCAACACTTGAAGTATTCCAGATTTTTGCTTTTTTTTTTTTTTGTTCTCCTATTGGGATTGGAAATCAGCTCCAAAAAAAAAAAAAAAGAAACAAACTGAAGTTGGAATTATTTCAATCTTCTGGAAAGGGAGATTTTTATTTTTATTTTTTAAATTATTTTTGGATGTTTATCGCTGGATTTGTTTTTGTCTTTTTTTAAAATTATTTTTATTTTTAATTTATACAAGAAGGTTGGATGTTTATTTACAGGGTGAGGGTTCATCCTGGAGATGCGGTGGTGAGAGGGAAGGGGGGGATTTTAAAAAGTTTTCCTATCAAACTGCAATGGATTCTTGTTTTTGGGAGTCTGGGTTGATTGTCAGCAGGGCTGGGGTGACTCCGGCCAGGGGGGGACCCACAGCAGGAGGAATTCCTGCAGGAAAAATCCCTGCCGCCCTGGAGGCTTTAGGAGAAGCGCTGGAATGTGGGGTGTGAAAGAAAAATCGGCTTTTTCTTTTTTTTTAACCCAAAAATGGAAATAATGGGAAAAATAAAAATAGGAATAAAAAGTTTGGGCGCTCCGGACTGAGGCTCCTGCGCAGCCACGGGGGGGCTGCAGGCACCAGCACTGGGGGCTGCTCCGGAGCTCGCGGGGATTTGGATCCATCCCGGGATCCCTTCCCAGGATCCCATCCCGGGATCTGCTCCGGCCCCGGCAAAAGGCTCCCGATCCCCACCCCGGCTCATCCCAACCCACCGGGACCCGGATCGGGATCGGGATCGGGTGGATGTGAAGGGCAGGGAGGGGAGGGAGGAGCTGCAGGAATTTGTGAGGTGGAATCCCGCATCCTTTGGGACAGGGAAGGAGGCTGAATCCCAAATACCTTGGGACAAGAATCCCACATCCCTTGGGACAAGGGCCAAGGCTGAATCCCACATCCCTTGGGACAACAGCTGAGGGGGAATCCCGCATCCCTCGGGACAGGGAATGAGGGGGAATCCCGCATACCTTGGGAGCGGGGCCAAGGACAAATCCCACATCCCTTGGGATGGGAAATGAGGCCAAACCGCACACATCCTTTAGGACAGGGAAGGAGGCTGAATCCCACATCCCCTGGGACAGGGGCTGAGGGTTGTAGAGCCCAACACGTGGTGCTGGAGGATAAATCCTCCTCCTTTTCCTCTTTTTCCTCCTCCTTTTCCTCTTTTTCCTCTTCCTTTCTCTCTTTTTCCTCTTCCCCCTCCCCCTCCTCCTCAGGAGCGGAGCCGCCCCGGCCCCGTGCCCGTCTGTACATCTCTGCCTATACATTAATTACAGACACCTATATACACACCCAGACACCCCACAGCCCACCCCTGCTCCCACAGCCCCATCCCCGCTCCCGAGGAACCCGAGGAGCTCATTCCCATCAAACCTTCCAGGGCTGAAAGCTCAGCGTCACTTCAGAGCCTGGAAGAAAACCTTGGAGCCCGGGAAAAATCATGGCAAGGGTGGTTGAGGGGGGGAAAAGGGAATTAAAGATTCCATTCCTGTTCTCAGCTGAGGGGTTTGTCCCTGTGGAAGCCTCCAAGCTGGGGATTCATGGCAGGGAGAGCTCGGAATTCTGGAGCTGAAGGTGGAGGTGAGGCAAAGGAGCTCCCAGACAGGGATTGTCAGGGAAACTGGGGAGGGAATGGGGAAATTCCAGGCAAACCAGCCCATCCTGGCACTCACCCAGCCCAGAGCCATCCCCTTCCCTGCAGCCGGATCCCCCAGCACGGCTTGGTTTGGAAAAATCCAAACCCAGAGAGATTTTTGGTGGAAAGGGGCAATTCCCATCCCACGCAGGGACCTGGTGCTTTCTGTGGAAAGATCCGAAATCAGAGAGGTTTTTAGACAACTCCCAGCCCTGCAAAACCCACCCAGGGCTGGTCCTGCTGCTGCTGGGCCCCTTCCACGTCCTGCCCTTCCCATCCCTTCCCTGCCCTTCCCAAACTCCCCATTCCAGCCCTGCTCTGGGCTCTCCGCTCTTCCCTTCCCTTTGATCCCCTCCTCCTGCCTTCTCCTGATGGATGTGGCCCAGGAATCCCTGGATATTCTCCTGGTGGATATTCTCTCAGCAGGGAGAGCCCCGAGGCCGGCACAGCTGGCAGAGCAGCCCACACCACCCCGCAATTCCAGAATCTCCTAAAATTATCCAGCTGGAACAGGCAGGAGTCTCCCCGCGGCTCCGGTGCGTCACACGCATGCGGGAACGCGGAAAAGAAACGGAAGAGCCGTGGAAAATCCCTCGGGGAGCACAGCTGGAAGGAGCAGCACATCTGGGCACTGCTCCAGCTGTTCCTGGCTGGGATCACCACGAGGGATCGGAATCTGATCGGAATTTGGGCAGAGGGAGCGAGGCCGGACTTGGCTTGGGGAAGGGAAGACGCTGGAGACGCTTCTGCTCGCGCCAGAGTTAATTTTCCCAAAAATCTGCTCTGCAGCCAGACCAGCAGCCGGGGGATGGCTCCTCCTGTGTCCCTCCCCATGGAGCTTCCTCGCCTCTTCCCCACCAGGAATCCCTGAAAAGCCCCGGAGCAGGAGCTGCTGGAGGGAGGAGCTGCCTCCACCTGCACCAGGCAGCCCCTCGGGCTTTCCCCCGTGCCCGTGGCTCTGCTCACGGAGAGATGATATTATCCACCAATTGTTTTGTGAGATGGGCTGTCCCAAAAAACCCTGCCCAAGTTCTGCTCCATCCCAGCTCCGTGGGGGGAGGCACCGGATCACTTCCACCAGCACGAAGCCTTTTTCCCTCCAAGAACCAACTCCAACAGCCCCCGTGGAGCTGAGGTGACACGAGGGCTGTGACATCATTAACACCACAAAAGGCGGCTCCAGGCCCCAAAACATTCTCCTGGAGCTCTCATCCCTTTCCAGGCGGAGCACAAACACATGGAAACAGGAGATATTTTTGATTATTCAATCGCTTCTGATTAGCAGTTTAATTACTTTCACCTATTTTTTTCCGTGTGTTTATCTCATGTTTTAATTACTGCCAAAGTCCTGCCCAGGCTCCTCTCGCCCTCCCACCTCCAGCTTTCCTCGCTCCCGAAGCTGTGACGGATTTAAGTGCCGGGATTACAACTTAACACCAGCTGAGAGGGACGAGGTTAAGCTTGAGTGAAGAAAAAAATTGCATTATGGAAGTTCAGACTATTAAATAGGGGGAAAAATGGAATGAAGAAGATTAAGGAGGCAGCTCTGAAAGGCAGCATTAAAAAGATTAAGCTGGGAGGTTTTTTTTTTTTTAAAGCAAGCTCCAAAGATTAAATCCGGGTTGTTCCAAAAGATGGGGATTTGGGGGTGGCCTTGATTTATGCCACTCCCCTGTGTGTGATCCCAACAGGGCCAAAAACCTCTAAATCACCAAACCCAGGAGTCCAAACTCCTTCTGGAGCAGCACAAAGTGGCACTGGGTTGGCGCCAGGCTCCTTCTGAGTGTGTTCCATCTTTTGGAGCATCCTCATCCTTCATCCTCACCCTCGTCCTTCATCCTCACCCTCGTCCTTCATCCTCACCCTCATCCTCCCTCTGGGATGAACATGGAAATGGTCCCTCCCAGCACCACCACCCCAAACACCCAACAGGGCCTTTTCCAAGCTCCAAGAACCTAAACCATGAGGATTTTGAGCCTGAAAGCTCAAAAATGAGGATTTAGGGTTTCGAGGATTTGATCCACACATGGGGCTCTGTTCCCTACCCCACAGTGAAGCCAGCTCATCATTTTGGGTTGTACCCCAGGGAAAGGCAGCCCAAACCTCCCATGTTCCCAACCTCAAATCCCACCCGAGCATCCCAGTGCAATGAGAAATCCCAGGGCTTTCATTTCCTTCCATACCTCTGTAACTGTGGGGGTGTGGCAGTGGAGATAAATATTTATCGTTATTTGAAATATTCATTTGCCCTCTCAAATCCTTTCTGCCGTCTTGTAACCCCCACCAGGGCTACAAAACCTTAACCCCCCCAGTTCTGGCCCTCAGGGGCCAAAGCATCCCTGGCTCCGGGAAGGTTAATTCCCAAAGCAACAGAGTCAAAACAACCATTTTTTCCCCCAAATTTTCCCATTTAAATTGCTCCAAGAGCAAATCCAAAGTGTCCATGGGACCCCATCGAGATCACAACCATGGTGACAACAAAACTCCACAAACAGGTCTCCAGCTAATTAAGAGCCACCTCATTGAAATACCTTAATTGAAATACCTCAGTTGAAATATCTTAATTGAAATATCTTAATTGAAATACCTCAATTGAAATATCTTAATTGAAATATCTTAATTAAATCTCCTTGCAGAGCTTGCTCTGGAAAATCCGGCCTTTCCCGAAGGCACCGGAGGGTCGGGACCTGCACCCTGGGCAGCCTCAGAGGGGAGCCCTGGGGGTGCCAGGGTCGGGTTCTCTCCGGCGCCGCGGGTTGTGCTGGGATTTAAACACCAACGAAGGAAAACCGTCAGTCCTGGGGATTCAGACAACAAAGGAAAACCATCAGTCCTGGGTCTTTCCAACGACTTTGGGATCTTCCCTATGATCCAATCAACCCTGGGGCTGAGCCATGGCTCTGCCTCCTCTTCCTCACCGCTGGAGCCGGCGGGATCCCTGCCGGACCCTGAGGGGACAGGGCTCATCCCTGCTTGGGTTTCAGTCCTTAGGCTGCATCCCAGGCCGTGCAGAGCTCTGTTATCCCCTCTGGAAGAGCAAGGGGAGGATTCAGCTCCTCCATTCCCATCTCCTCCCCAAGGAACGTCCCGCAAAGCCGAGCCTTAGTGGTCACAGTGAAAACCCAGCCCAAGCCAAGCCCCGTTCCGGCCAAACCCTTCAGGCATGGATCCAAGGGATTCCAGGGGCGGCGGGATGGCAGCAGCCTGGGATGCCCCAGTGCAGCTCCACAAGCTCTCCGGAACGTCCATCCAAAGGGATCATTCCCAGCGTTTGTGTTTATTTCCTTTTTCCCCACTCCAAGAGCAAAGCGCCAGGTGTTCCAGCCCCTCGTGCTTTTCCCGAGCTTCCTGGAGCATTGGAGAGCTGTGTTCTGTCTTCCAGCAGAAGGGGATTCCTGCAGAGCGACCGACCCCATTCCCAAAGAAACCCAAAAAGCAAAGACAAGACAGAGGGAAGGAAATCTCCCTCCTTTATGGATGGAAAAAAACCGGGACATAAATCCAAAGCAGCCCCGCTGCGCCCCAGGGCTGGCAGGAGATGTCCGCATCCCAGAGTTTGTGGTGGTGGTGGTGGGAAAAGTCCAGTTGAGCTCCAGGCACCGTGGGCAGCCCATCCCGTGTTCTCCAGGGCATTCCCAGGCACGGCCACCCTGGCATCGGCTCCTTGGCATCGGCCCCGTGTCCCGTCCCTCCCGCCAGCAGAAAGGCCAGCGGTGCTCAGTGTGACCCCAGCGCTGCTCGGTGTGACCTCAGCGCTGCTCGGTGTGACCCTGGCGCTGCTCGGTGCCACCTCAGCGCTGCTCGGTGTGACCCCAGCGGTGCTCGGTGTGACCTCAGCGCTGCTCGGTGTGACCCCGGCGCTGCTCGGTGTGACCC
>NW_024581049.1:840093-840339 GCF_017639235.1 Corvus kubaryi
ACCTCAGCGCTGCTCGGTGTGACCTCAGCGGTGCTCGGTGTGACCCCAGCGCTGCTCGGTGCCACCTCAGCGCTGCTCGGTGTGACCCCGGCGCTGCTCGGTGTGACCCCGGCGCTGCTCGGTGCCACCTCAGCGCTGCTCGGTGTGACCCCAGCGCTGCTCGGTGTGACCCCAGCGCTGCTCGGTGTAACCCCAGCGCTGCTCGGTGTGACCCCAGCGCTGCTCGGTGCCACCTCAGCGCTGCTC
>NW_024581049.1:890339-901600 GCF_017639235.1 Corvus kubaryi
CCCCAAACCCACCCTGCTCTGCTCCCCAAACCCATCCTGCTCTGCTCCCCAAACCCATCCTGCTCTGCTCCCCAAAGCCGCCCTGCTCTGCTCTCACAGACCTGCCCAGAAATGGTAACAGGGATGTGACCAAGGCCTCCCTCATGCGGCTGCATCAGCCTCGCAAGCCATGGTCGCTAAAAGTGACAACTCCCAAGAGCTGAAGCCGCAGCCACTCCGAGGCTGCTCCAAGCAGGGCCAGGAGCTGGGCAGGGCCTCACCTGTCCCTTGAAGGCGTCGATGATGAACTGCAGGGACTGAGGCTGCACACACTCGATGCACTTCTGCACCACGTGGTTCCCGTTCTGGTCCTTGACGCACTTGAGCACGTGCCCGTCCAGCTCCCGAACCATCTCGTTCTACGGGAGGAGAGAGCACAAACAGAAAGCACCACCAGCATCCCCAGTCAGGAGGGCACAGCTGGCACTGCTGGCCTGGGCAGGAATGGCACAGGAATGCTCCAGTGGCCACGAGATGAAGCTTTGCTGGGCTACAGCAACCAGCAGGGAAAATCCTGCTCTGCCATCCCATTAGAACCTGGCCTGCTGGGAGGGTCCCTGGAACGGGAGCTTGGAGCTCCATTCCAACCCAACCCATCCTGGGATTGCAGGAAGATGAAGCCTTTCTTGACGAGCATCCTCTTCCATGTATCCAAATTAAAGAAATCCCAACTGATCCACAGCGTTCCTGTGCATCCCCCAATTTCCTCTCTGCTTCTCTCAAAGAGAAACAAATCTAAAATGCCCAAAGTTCATGAAGTCTTTAGGTATCAGGGTCACCTGTCCCCAGAACAGGGTCAGCTCTGGGTTCAGAACTTGCTGGGATTTTACAGAGATGATAATTAAGGAATTAATGAACTTCAGACATGACTGAGGTACCCCACGTGCAGGCTGGAAGCTGCACTCATGAACAGAAATGACACTTGGGGGCATTTTAATGCTCTGACAAAATCTGGGTGAGTTCAGTTTTGTAGCTGAATCAAACCCAGGAATTTCGGGAGAGCTGAGTACTCAAAAATGCCATTCTGGAGGAGACAGCAAATCCTTGGAGCAGCAGTGCTGGAGCCTGGCACTGCCCCACTGACACACTTGGCTCAGGCTCAGCCTAGAGGGAAGGACACTCCTAAAGCCTCTTTCAGATTTTTAATTTCATAACCTACACTGAGATTCCTGTTACAACCGTTCCCAACCCTTCCCGAGCCAGCCCTCCCAGCGTCTTTTTCCTCTCAATTCATTGCTCCTGAAACCCTTGAGGAAGAGCTTTATTAATGAGCTCTGAGTGGGGCTATCAGCCACATCTCTCCAAAGCCAGAACGAGGAGCTCCTCATCCATCTCCCTGCAGGAGCGCAGGATGCTGACCCACATAGCAATAACTCGGTGAATATTAAAGACAAAACTCTTCCTTCAAGGGATTTAAGAATCTCTCTTGATTCACCCTCATTCTCAGTTTTCCCTGTTTCCAGGCAATTAACAGAGAAGCAGCCCCACGGCCAGGGAAGGGGACAGGGAGGTGACAACGACACCCAAGGACGGTGGCATGGACTCCTCACGCACAAGAAACACCACAGACATGCCAGGAACCAAACCAAGGGAACACCAGGCACGAGAGGGACAGGAGGGGACAGCTCAGGAACGTCAAACATCAAGAAGAAAGTTAAAATTGAAACTTACAATTACCTGCTGGTCTGGGGGGATGAACTCCAGGGCCTTCTGGATCACCCTGCAGCCGTACATCTGCAGGGCCAGGGACAGCACGTGGCCACGGATGCGCTCTGCCAGCGCCAGCTTCTGCTCCAGGCTGCCAAACTGCCACAGGAAACACGGTCACTGCCAGGACAAACGCCTCCCCTGGCCACTGGCACTGCCCTCCCAGCCTGGAGACAGGAGCTGCCCACTGAGGAGGGTCAACCCCACAGGAAGGGGTGGGTGACCGGGCACAGCCGGACGTGTTCTGTGTCCGCCTGGCACACCCCAAAGGGGCTGGAGCCACCAGGTGAACCCTGCCAGGTGAACCCTGCCAGGCCACTAAGGCTGGACAGGTCACAGCCCCGAGGCTGCCAGAGCTCCAGGAGCACTGGGACAACGCGGCCAGGCACAGGGTGGGATTGTCGGGGTGTCTGTGCAGGGCCAGGAGCTGGACTTGAGCCTTGGGGGTCCCTTCCAGCTCAGGAGATTCTGTGATTCTGATTCTCAGTTACTGGGCAGAAGCACCAGGAACAGCTGGTGGAGAAGGACCAGACCAGTGTCGAGAGAGAGGGACGGGGGTGGGACACACCACTGAGCCAGCAGCTGCTGCTACTGCAGAAGCTTCTCCCGTGTTCCTCAATCCAGGAGCACCAACAGCTCACCCTGGGCAAGTTCTGCTGGATCTGCACCTCAGAGAGTCCCAGAGTGGGCTGGGCTGGAAGGGACCTTAAGGCTCAGCTCATTCCAAGCCCTCTCCCCTTTCCACTGGACATTGACATCTCCTGGATACGTTGCTGTTTATCCCCACACTTTTGCATCTCAAGGTGTTACTTTCCAGATGAATCTGAGTCCCACCCTCAGTCACCCCAGCAGGAAAGATCCCACAGCCTGTGGGGAGGAGCTGGTGCCAGTGCTGACAGCTCTCCGTGGTTTTAGCCTCAAGGCAGGGTTTTCCAGGCCCATCCAGCACCTCGGGACAGCAGGAACCCCAGGAAGAGCTGCGGGGGAAGGCAGCCTTACCTCAAAGAACTTCTGGATGACGTAATTCCCGAACACATCCACCATGAGCTGATAGGCCGCCTGCAGGATCTCGTTGAACACCAGCTGCCGCTCTGCCGGGGTGGCACGCTCCAGCTTCAGCTGAATAAACCTGGAGAACAAGGCCTGGTGTGATGCCACGGGCACATCTGCTCATTCAAACCCTCTCCAAAGCCCCACCCGCGTGTTCCAGAAACCACCGTGAAAGATCCCATTAGGCATGAAGCACTTCCATTAACCTGAGCGTCCTATTACAAGCTAAATACCCAAATTAAAGACCTCTTAGTGACCCACAACCTGCAAAGCTCTTGCAAACAGTTTATCCAGCCATCTGAAAGCTCGGGGTGGGCACAGCCATGAGGTCCACGGCCACATGTTGGAATCCTCATTCCAAGCAAAGCAGATCTCAATGGAATAATGCAGCAAATCTCGTGTCCAGCTGGCTTTTAAAATGAATCAAGCTGTGCCAGTGGGATGAGTGAGCAAACCACAGAGCAGGGAAGCTCCTTTTAGAGGAGGAGTTCCTGCTACCAGCACTTGTCCCCAGCCTAGGAAGGGCAGGAGTGTGACCTGTGTGCTTGGCTTTCCCCACTTATTCTTTGCTCTGCCTCGGCTTTGGGAGGCGACAAATTTGAGCTTTTTTACTGTTTCCACTGCCTTTGCCTCCATCCTCAGCTTCCTCCCACCTCTCCTGCTGCCCTGGCAAGGACTGAGTTCACAGAAGCCTTCTGGGGGTGGCGGGCAGGATGAAGACAACACCGAACAACTGCGGAAACCAACCCCGAAGCTCAGCCCGACGGCGAAACGCAAGGGCCGCTCCCTGGAGGAGCAGCCGGGGCCGGCCCCACGCCCACCTGGATCCGTGCTGGTCCTGCGAGAACTCCATGATGTGGCCGGCGATCTCGCGCAGCTGCAGGTTGGGGTAGCGGTTGTTGCGGAAGTCCTCGAGCAGGCGGCTGCGGCCCGAGGGCATCACGTCGGACATGCCGTAGCGGAGCCGGGACGAGGGGAACAGCGTGCTGCTGGGGCTGAACAGGCTCGAGGCGCTGCTCGCGCTGCGGTACTTGGCCTCGGCCCCCGGCGCCGCCGAGATGTAGCGGCCGCTGCCGTTCGTCAGCCCCCCTGGAGGGAACAGGAACGGGATGGGATTGATGGGAGATGGGAATGGGGCAGGGATGGGATTGATGGGATATGGGAACAGGAACAGGGATGGGATTGATGGGAGATGGGAATGGGGCAGGGATGGGATTGATGGGATATGGGAACAGGAACAGGGATGGGATTGATGGGACATGGGAACAGGAACAGGGATGGGATTGATGGGAGATGGGAACAGGAACAGGGATGGGATTGATGGGATATGGGAACAGGAACAGGGATGGGATTGATGGGATATGGGAACAGGAACAGGGATGGGATTGATGGGACACAGGGATGGGACTCCGGATCCCCGAGCTGTGCTCCACAACAGGGGGGTCTGGCATTCAGCTGGGCAGGATTCCTAGGTGGGATTTCTAGGAAGAATTTCGAGGTGGGATTTCCCCACTGAAAGGGTGCTCAGGCATTGGGAGTGCCCAGGGAGGTCAGGAGTGCCCATCCCTGGAGGTGTGCCAGGAATCCCTGGATGTGGCACTCCGGGCTGGCTGATCAGGCACCGCTTGGCCTCGCTGACCCTGCAGGGCTTTTCCAGCCTCAGGGATCCCATCCTGTCACTCCTGACTAAGCTGAGCGAGCTGCCCTCCAAGGAATTTGGATGGGGACGTGTCCAAGCAGCCGCGGCGCTGCTGGAGCAGGGTGGGAACGGCTGAACTCCAGCAGAGGGCTCTGGGGACCCCTCCTGCGTCAGGACATTCCGTGATTCTGACTCTCTCAGTGATGTCAGATCTGTGGCTGCGATGCTCTGACACACACAACAACTTCTGCTCCTCCCTCTGCGTCCTGAACCAGACCAGTGGCAATCCCAACCCTCCCAAATTTGAGCTTTTTTGCTGTTTCCACTGCCTTTGCCTCCACCTTTCCCACCTCTCCTGCTGCCCTGGCAAGCACTGAGCTGAAAGAAGCCTTCTGGGGGTGGGGGACAGATAAAACCTGAAATCAGTGCTAAATTTGGGTGAATACCAATGAATTAAAACCAACAAAGTTTTTAAAACCCTGTGCTTTCACAAACGGCTGAAACATCTGCACCCACATTAAAAAGATGCTGTTTCCCAAAATACTCCCCAAAAATATTCCCAAAACCAGGAATACGGAGACAGGTGATGGTTCACCACACAGGGAGCAGAGGGAAGACTTCACAGGAACAAACCTAAACCTTCCAATGCTGCTTCCCTGCCTGCCCTTCTCCAGGATTTGGCTCAGCTCTGTGGCAGAGGATTTGGTTCCTGCCTTTGCTGCAGGGCTCGGGATCCCTCTGCTGGTCACAGAGCGCAGGAAGAGCCCGCACGGATTCTCCCGGCTGGAACAAAGGCCTCAGCTACAGAGGCCAAGGTGAGGCAGGGGGGAATCACAGGGAAATGAAGCTGCAGGAATCTGTGCTACGGAGAGGAGAGCTCCAAGGAAACCTTGGCAGGGCTGGCTGCAGAGAACCAGCTCCTGGCAGCTGGGCTGGAATGAAAATATTCCATGAAAACAGAGCCATCGACACCTGGAGGGAGCTCCCGGGCAGGAAACGCTGCTGGAGAATTCTGTATCTGGTAACAGCCTAATTAATTATTCATTATGACCTCTGTGGCTCACTCCCAGCCCAGGATATTCTGTGATTCTACACCTCTGAGCTGGGCAAATTTCTCTGGAGCTGGTGCCAAAACTCCCCCTTCCCAAGAAACAGGAGGAATCCTTTTCTCCCTTTTTTCCCAAGGAAAAGGAGAGCTGAGAACTCCTTGTGCTGCCTCACAATGAGATCCATCACCTCCTGCACCCTCCTGACTCCAGACTGAGCAACAACTCCCAAAAGCCCCCATCTATTGCTGGATATTCCTGCTATTCCTGTCTTCTGGGAGCACCGGGATTGCCACAGCACAGTAAAGCACCTTGCAGGTGAAGGAAGGGACAAGCTGATGCTTCCCACACATCCGAAACTCTCAGAATCCCAACGTTTTGTTTCAATGCCTGGAGCAAAGTAAAGAGTTGGGACTGAAGTGGAAAACAGTTCCTGGTGGGAAAGGGGAGGGTCTGGCTGTTCTCTCTTAGCTCAGAGCACCATCAGCACAGAAAATCTGTCAGAGGTTTGCTGAGAAAACCCCCACCACTTGGAGATCCAAAATAGACCAGCAATGACTCCACTCTTCCCCCACCTCTCTCTCTCCTCATGGAAATGCTGCCTGCACGTCTCCCCACGATGCTCAACATCATCCTGGGAACACAGAGATCCTGTGGGGGACAAACTTCCTAAATCCCAGTTCTGACCCTGACCTGTGGCCCTGGGGTGCCTGCAGCTCCTCTGTGCCACGCTGTGGTTGGCAATATGCACTGCTCAGACCCCTGACTTCCCTCAGTAATTTACACATCTCTAATTCTGACCAACCCCGGGCGCAGAGAGCCCCTGCCAGCACCCAGAGGTGTGGATTGACTCACAGCTGCTCATTCCTTACACCTTGGAGCATCAGGCTCGGTTTTAGCTCAGCCTTGGTCCTCCAGGGGCTCTTTCCACAGGGGCTGGGTGTGGTTGTTTCAGGCACTCAGCACTGCCCAGACACTTCACAAGGTCACTTTACAGCACCAGCAAAATCCCAGCTTGATAAATCCCCCTCATTTTTCAGCGCTCGGAGCTCCCAGGGAGCCAGAGCCGGATCTCTGCAGAGCCCAGCGAGCCGAGCAGGGATTGCCTCCCGCCCCAGGGACGTGGCAAAGGCAAACCCACACCTCAGCCTGCTTTAGGCACGGCTTTGCTGATGGCAGCTCGGGTTTAAAGCCAGCTTTGGTCACTGGGGAGCCCTGGAAGCAGAGCTGCTGGCAGTGACTCTCTCAGGCTGTGCCCCCTCAGGAGGAGCCCAGGGCGGACGTTCCAAACCCCAGGAATTTCCGTTTGTGTTCCCATCTATCCCTTCATTTTCAGATATTCAGGAACAGCTCTGGGCCTCGGTATCACAAACTGCTCCTGGGATCACTCCTGAGGGAAAAGGAGTCAGTCTTGAGCTTCTTACAAGGAGAAATGTCTGTGCTGTCTGCCATGGGATGGTTTGGGTGGGAAGAGACCTCAAAGCTCATCCCATCCCATCCCACGGCAGGGACACCTCCCACTGTGCCAGGCTGCTCCAGCCCCAATGTCCAGCCTGGCCTTGGGCACTGCCAGGGATCCAGGGGCAGCCCCAGCTGCTCTGGCAATTCCATGCCAGCCCCTGCCCACCCTGCCAGGGAACAATTCCTTCCCAAGACCTCATAAAAATCTACTCTCCTTCAGCTTAAACCCATCCTCTCTTGTCCTGTCCCTCCATCCCTTGTCCCTCTCCAGCTCTCCTGGAGCCCCCTTAGGCCCTGGAAGGTGCCCTAGGATCTCCCTGGAGCCTTCAGAGCCATTAAAATTTATCTCATAACCAAAGGAAACCAGAGCTCCCCCTCCCACTACCCTCAACTACCGGTGAAAGAGAAACTTAACAAAAATAAAATGACCTTTCATGGATTTCAAGGTCAAAGCCACACAAATCAGAGCTGTCCCAGGTGAGATCTGACCTACAGCATCACCCAGCATGGGCCAGCCATGGAGGGGACCTGGCTACAAGGACAGGAATATTCTGGGAAGTTGGGAAGCCCCACACTGATCCTCTGGAGCACAACCCATTTCTGGGGCTGCTGACTCCCAACTTCTTTCCAGAGCTCGTTCCCAAACAGATCCTCCTTCCTCTGGGCCACAGGAACTCTTAAGAGTCTTTGATTCCAAAGAATTTTTAAGATTCTTCTCTTTGCTGCAGGGGCAACCAAGTTTTTCCTGCTGCCAGCTTTGGGCTCTGCCTCCTCCCCAGCACGAATTCACTGTGGCCCTTTACCTGCCAGCCAAGGACTGCACAGCTGCACAAAGCAAGCTCAAATCCTTCCCGTTCTATGAAAGCTCTGAGCAAGGCGCGACTCTAAATCCAAAGCCGACCTCCCGAGCTCAGATTGATGGCTATTCCAGCTAACCTAGAGCCAGCAGGGAATTTATCCCACATGCACGGAATAAACGTGATAAATACCGTGTCTGCTGAGGGAGGAGAACTGCTCTGAGGAGCAGAAGTTTTGTTAAACCCAGCAGATTCATGACACGACCCAAACCAAGTGAATTTTGGGGAGGAAATATTAAATTACCTGCTGCAGGTGCAACAAATAATCTCTTTGCTTTGTTTATGAGGGAATGAACATTTCAGGAGGCTCAGGTGAGCACTGCTTTATTATTTAATATTTGCTTTATTTATTTTCAAGATTTACTTGATTGTGGGCCAGGCAGAAGCTCTTTGAGAAGATTCAGCTGCACAAAGTCATGGATCTTCCCAAAATTATTTCTCCTGTGCTTTTGATAAGGCCACAGTGATGGGAAATTTTCCAGGGCAAACTCACCAAATCCCCAGCTCAAAGCTGAGCACTGCTCCAGAGAATATTGGTCAAAAGGAGGAATTGTATTCCAAGCTCATTATTCTTAATTTAACGGGTATTTTAAAACATCCCCTTTAAAACCATTTAAATTGAAGATCTGCCCTCCTTATCTGTTTTATTCCACAAACCATTGCTGCTGTTACCAAGATCTGTACAAGAAAACCCTGGGTTTTAAACACTTGGGAATATCATCCCTAACTCTGAGCTGAGGAACTGGGAGGAAAGACAGAAACCTCCCGTTCGCAACACACACCCTGAGGGCTGCCCTTGATGACATTGGAGATTTCTCTCCACCTAAATGATTCTGTGATCCCACAAAACTCCTGCCTCAGCGCTGCAGGGGGACTGCAGGGAAATCAGGGAATGGTTTGGGATGAAAAAGACCTCAAAGCTCATCCAGGGACACCTCCCACTGTGCCAGGCTGCTCCCAGCCCCAATGTCCAGCCTGGCCTTGGGCACTGCCAGGGATCCAGGGGCAGCCCCAGCTGCTCTGGCAATTCCATGCCAGCCCCTGCCCACCCTGCCAGGGAACAATTCCTGCCCAAGATCCCATCCAGCCCTGCCCTCTGGCACTGGGAAGCCATTGCCTGTGTGCTGGCACATCCACCTCAGTGTGATCCCCCACAGCTCTGTGCTGCAGGAGCAGCGAGAGCAGAGCAGGGCCCTTACCCAGGTTCAGGCTGGAGGAGGATCCGTGCGAGGACAAGGAAGGAGGAGGAGTCTGCGAGTGGCCGGGCCCCTGGCTGGGCAGGGGCATCCCCACGGGCCCGGGGGACGAGGAGAAGCCGAGGCCGTTGTAGAAGCTGTGCCCGATGGGGGTCAGGCTGCTCGAGGTCCTCTTGTACAGGTCGCTGCTGCCCGTCAGCGAGTCCCGGCGCGAGCCGCTGCCCGTGGTGGAGTTTGCCACTGGAAAAACAGGAAAACTGGGAGATGCCAACCAGCCCAGAGCACTGGAGAGCCACAGCTGCAGTGCAGCAGGCCGGTGTGGGATGAAGTGATGCAATCAGGCATTAAAGCCACCTTGGGAATGATCAATCAGCTTAAAAAATTATCTGGGATCTTGGCTTCGACTTCAGAGCGTTGGAGGTTTTATTGTGACAGAGCACATGGAGAAACAGCTCCTAAAACCCACAGGTAGGAAGGTCAAAGGATAAAAATTGCCCTAAAGGAAGGGACCACGTTGGTTCGGGACACCCTGAGCACTTTGGGGACACCCTGAGCACTCTGGGGACACCCTGAGCACCTGAGGGACACCCTGAGCACTTTGGGGGACACCCTGAGCACTCTGGGGACACCCTGAGCACCTGAGGGACACCCTGAGCACCTGAGGGACCCCCTGAGCACTTTGGGGACACCCTGAGCCCTTTGGGGACACCCTGAGCACCTGAGGGACACCCTGAGCACCTGAGGGACCCCCTGAGCACCTGGGGACACCCTGAGCACTTTGGGGACACCCTGAGCACCTGAGGGACCCCCTGAGCACTTTGGGGACCCCCTGAGCACTTTGGGGACACCCTGAGCACTTTGGGGACACCCTGAGCACTTTGCTCTGGCCCTTCAGGAGAAGGTTCGAGCTCCCCAGAGCTCCTCTCCCCCAGGCTCCCGGGGAGAACCGCAGACTTTAACTCCTGCTCCTGTTCGTTGCCGGCATCGGAGCCAAAGCAAAGCAGCAGGAGATTTTCTCTCTCTGTGTTTGCTCAGCAGTGTGTTCAGCCTGGTGCACATTCACCCGAAATCCTTGTGCTCACCTTTCCTCAGATGAGAAAACAGCTCCTGTTTGCCCCCAGCTTTATGGGGCTGGAAATCAGAATTCAATTTCACTCACAGCCCCCATGGTTTTTACGAGCTGTCTCGATGGGCAAATACAAACTCTTTAAATGCACGGTCAACTTGAGGGAGAAGAAATCAATCTTGCATTAAACTCTTGTTTAATAAACAGTGGAATTGTGAACTGCACTGAAGGAATCATTTCCCATGAGTGCACACGGGCTGCAGGAACAGCAGGATCCGAGCTCTGTTCGCTGACTGAGGGAGCGCAACTCTGTGCATCTTGGCACTGAGCACAGCACTCATGGAATTCAATTAGTTAAAGAAACTGAGGCCAGAGAAGCAAATGCTGGGTTTACCTGCAACCAAGAGGGTTCAAATCCTCCAGCTGGGCTGAAGAGAAATATTTAGAATAACTTTTTATTCCAAACTGTTATTCTGTGAGGTGACAGCACCTCCCTGAGCCCATTCTGATGGAGCCAGGCTGGAACCTGCCCCTCACGCTGATGAAAGCAGCAAAGTTCAGGAATTAATTACTGCCCTGAGACTGCGCAGTAATTAAAACAATTGTTTCACTTTGAAGAACCACAAACCTAAGGAGAAAAAAAAACCTAAAAAACCACAGACATCTCTGGGTGGGTTTGATTGTGAAAGAACCTTGGTCTCCAGCTGCCCAGCAACATCAAACCACCCTGGGAGGGAGGTGCCTCACAAGCACAGCGATTCTTTTGGTGTGTGATGGGAACAACTCCCAGAATAAAGCAGGGAAACCACCTCAGATCAGCCCTTCCAAAGTCATGAAGAGCTCCTCAGGCTTTACTCCGAGGTGAGAGGGGTGGACACACTTGGAGCCAACTCCTGGCAGCCCAGTATTCCACATGCAGGGGAAAAATCCTCACCAAGGGCTGACTGACGGTGTGTGTAACAAACCAAGTTCATTACTCTGGGACTGCTAATTATCACCTCCTAAAAGCATTTTTGCCAAGAACTGCTGCAGATTTTAAAAGCCTGAAGCAGTCCCTAAAGGAGAATTTCCAGTGACGCTGGGATGGATGAGGAGGGGACAGCCAGCCCTGCTGCTGTCCCCCTGCCAGTCAGTCCAGCTCACTGCTCATCAACTGGGGACACCCTGGGCTCTTTGGGGACACCCTGAACACTCTGGGGA